>NC_089849.1:29504526-29782026 GCF_035609145.1 Eleutherodactylus coqui
CTACTGGTTGTATAATAGTACCCTACCTAAGGCTGGCTCCACAGGGGACAGGAAAAAAAATTGCCCGATTTTCACACAATTTTCGTTTAGTTTTTTTCATCTCCCATGTATTCCTATGGAGGCTTCTTTTTAATCGCATTGCAACACTACAATTTTAACATTGAATTATGCGATAAAAAAATTGCGCAAATTTGTTCCCACAATTTTATCACAGACAGCAGCAATGTGAGATTATTCTAAAAAAAAAAAAGCATAGGTGACGCTCACAAATCGCAGGGAGTAAAGATGTGATTTTGCTGCGATTGCCTCTAGTGAGGCATTTAAAGTGATTACAGTAGTTTTTCCGACCGAGGGATTTCGGGGCTGCGGCATCATTTTACTGCAAGCCGTTCCCCCGCTGTGTGCTGTCAAAGCCACCGCTGAATGCACCCAGCGCACTACTTAGCGCACACGTAGAATGAGAGGACTAATGTTCTCTATAGTCACAAGGTGCGTGCATCGGTGGTTTTGACTGCACAAGCAGGAGAACGTTGGGGAAGGTAAGTACAAGGGCTTAAACACATGAACGTGTTATAGCCCCATTATGCTGCCGTATTAATCATTGCCGCATAACGGGACAAAATGAAGCCATTGATTTCGATTGTATCGTTTTTACTATCGGAATTCTGGAACCTATCTTCCTGCTTATATTTTAAACTCCTCGGCTATGGCGCGGAGTTTGAACGGCTGTCGAAAAAGATTTTAAAAAAATGTTCATGTTCAACTGTAGTGGCCAGAAGTCTATGTTGCTGGCCCCTCCGTAAGGCCTCCTTCCCACGAACGGATTTCCGCCGCGTAATTCGCTGCATTGCCTGCAGCTATTAGGTTCTATTGAACCTAATAGCTCAGTGCTCACGGTGCGGAATTCCACACCGTGAAATCTTCCGTCCTCACCCGCGGCATGCTCTATTTGCCGCGGGTGTACGCGCAGACGGCTTCCATTGCAGTCAATGGAAGCCGTCCGTTCACGCTATCTTCCGCTGTAGCAGTGGATGTATTGGTCATCCCTCTCCTAAGGGTGTCCTGAAGAGGTCCAGCACTGCCCTGGCTGAGGCTACGTGTGTCCCTCCGGCAGGGAGCCTGGTAAGTGCCACCATGACAAGTGACCACTCTACCCTCCCAGCTCCTCAACGTATGCCCTGTGTACAGAGTCACCCTACGGGACGCTGCACAACTAAGCTCCGTAGCGGCGAGCGTAGTTGTGCATACGAATGTCTGAAACCACTTTGAGGGCTTAAACAGACGAACGTGAATTCCAATTCACTTCTGTGGGAGTTACAGACGCAGTGCAGAACAGTCACTTTCGTTGTTTCATACTCCCTGCCACCAGTGGCCATGGAGGTAAGCTGGGATGGGATCAGTGCATCCCTGTTTTGGCGATTGCTGCCGATCCCAGATGTGGGCCCACATCTATCAGACAATAATTGCACATCCTGTGGATTTGCCATAAATGTTCAATGCGCATACTTTATTAGTTTCTATCTGTCTGTCAGTTTTCTACATTCTCTAATGTTCAATACCTTTTTTTTATAAGCCCCACATATAGAGGACACCGTCTCTGGAGAGAAATCTACGCTATTATGTATATTTGTGTGTACTGTTACTTAAGGCCCATTTACACGCAAAGGTAATCTTTCAAACGACTGAAAGATTTTTGATCTATCTGCATAAAATGTTAATGGCCATTAACACTTTATCATCTTCATTTGCATGTAAAAGGGCCTCCAGGAGCTGTTTGCAGAGCCCAGCGTGTGATTAATCACATGCCCAGCTGTGCACACAGTTGCATTGTTCTCTTCATGGTTCCCGACAGATTACAATGTTATCTGCTGGCTTCCGTGGAGATGAAGTATCTTTCAATAGACCACATGCTGTTATCTCTTACTTCCTGAATAATGGATTTTAAGTTCACCTTAAAATCAACGAAAAAAGTGCCCGATGCCTGTGTTTACATGTCATGATTATCGCTCATTTTTGGTCGTTTGAACGAATTTTGAGTGATAATTATTACGTGTAAATGGGCCTTTAGGCTCTGTTCTTATCTGTGTTGCAGACACCATTGTAAATTACATGATATTTGAAGAGAAAAAAAGCACTGCATAAACCCAGGAGACCCGAAAATAAGCCAGTGGGTCTGTTGGGTGCAGGTTGTATCTATTGTATGAAGGTCTCAGCTGGGCATTATGGCCTTTTTTTTATCAATGGAAGCCACAACTCAAGCGTGAAACAAACCATAGGGTCCTTATATACAGGTTGATTCGAGCCTGATGGTGAGTATCAATCACGTAGGCGGATGGCGAGTGGCCTTTACACATTTGTCGTCTGATCGTTGCTTCCTTCACAAAGGGCAATGATTGATCAAATGAATGAATTTTCGTTCCCAATCATCAGCCTGTGTGAAAAGCCCTTTAGTTATCTAACTTAATGACTACAGTGTTTAGTTGTTGACATTGGCCCCCGATTCATCTGCTGATTACTGACGTACCGGCACTGTATGGGATCTCTGGATTTGCCCCTCTGTGTTCTGCCGCTGGTCCTGGGAGAGAAGAAAGGATCTTTGTTTAGTATGAATAGGAAATGACAACCAGAAACCTAAAGCTTATCTGAACTGATCTACTCTTTACTCAAATCAGTCACAGAGAGACAAAAAGGCGGCCTTTAGCACAACGGTTGCTGTTAAACTTTTACAAGGGCCGAGAAATCGTTCAGATTCCCGTCTTTATCGAAGATCTGAACAATTTTCATTCAGTCTAAATGAATGCACGACTGAATGAGGAACGATAAATTAGTTCGGCGTTCAGTTTCTACATCCCTAATAGATCGAGCGATGTAAACAGGCAGTGGTTCATCTAAGGACGACTGCCTGTTTACTGTGAATGGGAGGTGGGTGGGCTGGAACGATCGCCGGTATGCTTCGCCTCCATTCACTAGCAGTGATCATTCCCGTATAAAAGCACAGAATCCATCAGCACTGGGACAACCTGTTGGGCATCTGCACCCCAAAGTTTTTTTTCAAAAACGCCTTGCATCACTTCAGGAAGTAGAGATCCTCAGCCAAGCCGGAGGATCGACAAGCATTTCCCATTGTTTTCAGTTGGAAACCTCGCATTGCTTTACATGCACCTCGCACGTCGTGCAATGCTTTTCCAGGCCCCATTAAAAACAATGGGTAAGCCACTCCAAGGGAAAGCCACAAAAATAGGAAATGCCGCAATATTTTCCCGCACCGTGATGCAATGCGGGTAAAAAAAACCCTGCTGCGAGACCAAAACTAACCACAAACCATAGCAGCGAGTGTTTTTTCGTAGACCAGCAGGAGCTGTTCAGTTGAGGAGGACTTGCACATTTTTGGGAACTAGTGAGTGTCAAAGGGAACTGGTCATGACTTCTGAGCCCCATAAATTAAGTTATGGGGCTCAGAGGTTGGGTACGGGGTGTCCAGGAAACCATGTTTTATACTCAACGGGCACACAGTCACTGCACGGTGCCCCCCCGCCTACCCATCAGCATGACCTTTTTCAGTCCGCTCTGCGCTCATGCACTTCCATTCATCTCTATGGAAGCACAGAAGCAATAATCATTGGGATGGCTGTTGGGCGCCTATGTGCCTGACAGTCATCCCATGTAAAGTGGGTCCTTCTTCAAGACACAACTGTAACATTGTTTGCTCATTCGCTAAACGATAATCGCTCCGTGTAAAAACACCCTAACTGTGATTGGTGCTATCTGTATAACATAAGTGATCAGATCGGAGGATCAGAACCTGTAAAGCTCTCTCCAGGCTTTCGAGCCGCTGACATAGACCCTGGATTGAGGCTTGCAGAGCCTCCACCGTGGCTTTGATTTGAGGGCTCAAGTGGTGCGGGGCACTTCGGCATCTGGTCTGTAATCCACTGGATGTGTCTCCACCGTCTTCTTTGCTGGGACTTCTCCGCGAGACGTCATTATTTGACTGAGGACCTAAATGGAAGGAAAAACACTTTCTGAAAAGCCGTGTAATCCCGCATAAATTATACTGAAAATCTGATTTACATTTCTAAACCCCTCAACGGAGGCGAAGCGCTTAGTCTGCAAGGCAGGATCATCATACCCCCTGCAACTATCCATCTCTTCCTACAACCATTATCATAAATGGTAATAAATCTAGGAAGCGCCAACATCACATAATGCTGGAAAGAAGCATTGGAGATATTATAGGCCTGATGACCTTTATCGTGTGCTGCCAAACATTCAGCATGTCTGCAGTTGGTTAAAGCTCTCTGCATTCTTCAAAGACAAGGCAATAAAGGAAAAATATATATATATTTCCGCAGAAGTTCCTGATCCTTCATCTTGACGTCACAAACTCTTAGGGTGGGTTCACACGGGGCGGAACTTCCGTGCAGACTATTTCCACGGAATTCTAAATTCTACAAGCATTCCTAAGCCTGAGACTAAGCAACCAAGTGGACGAGATTTTCAAAGATCTCGTCCGCACGCTGTGGACAGTCCGCTGTGGACAAGCCGCGTGGAAACGGACATGTAGCGCAGAATTCAAATCCGCGACATGTCAGTTGTATCGCCATCTCCGCTGTGGGCACTCTTTTCTCTATGGGTAAGAGATTTCCACAGCAGAATACAGGTGGACAAGCCGCTTTAAACCAGCGCCAAATAGCACAGGGTTTTGAAACAGCCTTTCCGCTGTGAAAATCTTGCAGAATTTCTGTATGGTCCCGCTGCAAGATTTCTATGGGATTTCCATCCCGTTGGAACCTTCAGGGCGGCCATACAGGTTTTATGTGTGTTAGCCGAACCCACCAATGATCTAATGTGTATGGTAATGTTCTGACTCTCTTCCGAAGGCTGTACTTGGGGGTCAGGAAAAGGGTTGCACATTTTGGAATTCAACATACCCGATCCTATTGTTTTCAAGGGAGATAAGTCACCAACAGAGGTGTCTGGTAGCGGCTCAAGGCGACTTATCTTCCTTGAAAACAATAGGATCGGGTATGTTGAATTCCAAAATGTGCAACCCTTTTCCTGACCCCCAAGTACAGCCTTCGGAACTACTAAAGTCTAATTTATAGTCCGAATTTGCTGATAGCGGTGGAGACGGACGACTATTTAATGTATATTAGGTAGCTAAACAACCCCCCCTCGATACCATCAAAAAGAAGAATTGGAGATGTTGAATTTCAATGCCCAATCCTTTTGCCTGGAAGGTAAGCCAAGACCAAAGTTGACTGGCTGCGGTTTACAAGCCGAATATTCATGTGTATGTGAGCCAGTAAAACTGCTGTTGGGCAAACGATTGTTCATTGATAGCTAATTGAGAACACATGCATGCTGAGCAAAGTGACCATGTGTATTTTGGCTCGGAGAGGGGGGGGGGGGGGGGATAGCCGTCACAGCTATCCTATGTGTATGACCAACTATCAATACTATTGATAGTTGGCAACCTAAAGGGTTTATCCCAGCAAAGTCATTTATACTGTGGATAGGTGATAGATGATTGATCACTGGCAATATGACCCCAAGGAACCCCAGCGATCTCAAGAATGCTGCACCCAAGTTCGTGACCACTGCTCCATTCACATCTATGGGGCTGAAAAGATAGCTGAGCACTGGGCTCTGTAGACAGTGAATGGAGCAATGGTCATGCATGTGCCACACATCTCCATTCACCTGGTGGACTCAGGGTGCATCATTCTCGTGATCCATTGGTTGAACCCCCAGCGATCAATTTATCACCTCTCCTATGTGGATGGGTGATGAATAATTTTGGTGGGGTACCCCCTTTAAAAAGGCTGTCACACCAAAATGAGTTAGCCCCTCCCTACAAGATAGTGGATAACTTACTGATCGGTGGGTTTATGAACACTGGGACTCCCATCAATCCTAATAATGGCCAAACACATGAATCAACGGAACGGCGGTCGCACATGCATACTGCTGCTCCATTCATTTCAATGGGACTGCTGTAAAGTAAAGAGCATTTGGATGGCTGTTCTCAGGATCAGTGGGGGTCCCAGCAGGGGCGTAACTATAGAGGATGCGGTTGCACCCGGGCCCAGGAGCCTTAGGGGGCCCATAAGGCCTCTCTTCTCCATATAGGGAGCCCAGTACTATGAATAAAGCATTATAGTTGGGGGCCCTGTTCCAGGTTTTGCATTGGGGCCCAGGAGCTTCAAGTTACACCTCTGGACCGTCCCAGCAGTCAGTTTTGGTGGGACACCCCTTTAACCTTTGTGTGATGCCAAGAAGACAGCATTGAGATAGAGTTATTCCATTCCAAAGCTGAATTTTCTAATTTTTGTCTAAGGTCACACTCTGAAGGTAAACATATACTTAAAGTCTTCTGTAACACAATTACTCTGCTCTATACCCGAGTCGTTGTCCTTTCGTCTGTCTGCACTTTTCCTCCTTGATCTAGTCTTGGTCTTTTTATGCGGAACATCAGATGCTTGAAATAAGTGTGGATAAATTCTAGAATCATTATCTTCACTTTCCTAAAAGGGAAGACATTACAGGGGTAGATTACATAGACTTCTTCATAGGTTTCAAACTATTGAAACAGTTCTATTACACTAGTGTCCCACCTTATCAGACCCCAAGTGTTCCACACTGTCAGCATACGCATTATCAGACCCCCAGCTCTGCAGCGTCTGCTTGGATTGCTCTTGATGTGTTGTCTCACCTAAATTTGAATACGTAATAGTAAAATATATAAATAGATTCACCCAGAAGTTAGACTATATCCTACAAGAGAGCTCAGAAGAGATTACGGGAGCCAAAAACATAGTAATAGGTTAGGATGCATTTACACTGTATTTGCAATGCACTTTTGGCATATGCGTAAGGACAACTCCCAACGCATAAGTGCATGGCCGGCCTTAGCTATATTTGACCCATGCAGTTGCACAGAATATCGGTCACTAGTTTGTAGGGGTGTCACCAGGCACATGTAATTGTCCCCCTTAGGTCCATGGGGCCAGATAATCTTCTTCCTCTGTTGGGCAGCATCTTGTGGATCTACAGGTCTTGCTCCTCGCCCTCTACTGTTATAAGCTTGGTTCTGGTACAATATTTATGTATGGGGATTGGTTCTGGTGCTGTATTTATGTTATGTGCTTGGCTCTGGTACAGCATTTATTCACTGAGCTGTTCTACCGTAGTATGGGTATGCTGCTATCTGCACAAGCAAAATAAGACAGACTGCCCATCAGTGCTATATATATATATATATATATATATATATATATATATATACACACATATATATACACTTTGTTGACAAAAGTATTGGGCCCCCACCAATCCTGTGCTGTGAGGCGAAGGGCATATGCAGATAAGATGTTTCAGCGTTGGTATAAAGGAGAGTATCACACAGGCATATCCTAGTACAGAAACCATCAGAATGCCAGCAGGTGTAGAGTTGACAAACTTCTAACGCTGTCTGGTGGGAAGATGTCACCTCAGCAACCAATCGATACGGGGCACGCAGCGCATTTAGCCCTTCCAAAGTCCACTGTTGGCAATGTGATTCGGAAATGGAAACCATCTGGTGTGTGCGGTGCTGCCACATTTGGGGAGACTTCGTGAACTCACAGAACATGGACAACAAAGCCTTTACGAGCTGTGAAGGCATCATGCACATCGTCTGCCGAAACACTTGCTTGGGAGATCTCACAGGGCATTGGCACCAGACCCATCCCTAGGGAATTGCATGTGAAGGGTGACCATGGACGAGCGGCTATACACAAGCCCAACATCACAGCAGTGATTGCACAGAGGCGCCTGTGATGGCACTTGGAGCATCGATCTTGGACTATAAATGAGTGCTAGCAAGTATTGTGGACAGCTGAATCCTGGTACACCATCTTCCATTTGGATGGCCACACTTGGGTGTAGTGGTTGCCTAAAGAGCGGTTTATACATGACTGCATCATCCCAAAGGTGAAGTTTGGAGGAGGTTCTGTTATGGTGTAGGGGTATTTCTGCTGAGAAGGACTAGGGCCATTGTTTATAGTGAAGTCCACCCTCAATGTCAATGGGTACAGAAAGATTCGGGACAATGTGGCATTACCTACTCTGAGGCAATACTTTGGTACAGCTCCGTGTCTCTACCAACATGTCATATGGCACGCGGTGTTCAGGCTTGGTTTGAGGAGCAGAACGTCTGCAAACTTCATTGGCCAACCCAAAGTCCTGATCTCAATCCCATCGAGCATCTCTGGGATGAACTAGAACACTGTATCCATGCATACCCAACAACGCCGATCTACACCCACATTATTATCAGAAGCTCTCTTCGAGAAACGGAGGCAAATTTTTTCACACATCTATCAAACTTTGGTGGAAAGCATGCTTAGGAGGGATACTGCAGTCATTGAGGCCAAAGGCAGTCCAACACCAGATTAAATAATATGAATAAAATTGAATTTTATCACCCTCTATGAGCGTACCAATACTTTTGTCAACATAGAGTAATTTTATTCTTATGAGGGGGGGGTAAGCCACATACCCTCAGATTAGCCCTGTTTAAGTAAAACATATCTATAAACACCCCTTCACCAGACGGAGGCCAAAAAAATGTCCTTTTGACCTCCGTCAGACTAGTATAACATCTCCAAGCAACTAGTGCAGCTTGGACATTTCCAATATTCCAATTTGGTCAGTACATCGGAGTGGATTACACACTGACCTAGAGGATCTCTTCTTTGTTCTAGTCCTGAGGGTGCACCAGGCTCCATCATCTCTGTTACGGTTGCAGGTAGTCGGGTGTCTCTAGTACGTTGGTCCCCTATTTCTTCACTCTTCCCCAGTATCATCAGTTGATTCATATATTCAGAAATCTCATTTCCTGTAACTTTAGGAGGTTTATAGACAAAGAGGGAGGCAGAGAAAACATCAAACAGGTCCACCAATGACAAGACCTAGGACCAGAGGCATCACTTGGATAAATGTCTCTAACTAATTTCTAATGACTTCATATGCCAGTGTACAGTCATAATGGTGGCACCACCCCTCATGCTAAACGCCCCTGTTTACTCGCCCCTCTTCAAAAGCAGTAAGAGCAGTAAGGCGACATGTTGCACAACAAAAAATTGCATAAACGTCATGCAACAGAAAAAGTTGTGCAAAAGAAAAAGGCGCATGACTTGTCTGCAGTTTTCTGTAGCACATGACTCTTTCAGAGCTCCAATTTGCTTGTTAAAAAACAGCCAAATTGCTGGAAAGTCACAGTTGCATTCCACTGACATTGATATCTATGGAGGAAAAAAAATAAATCCCATGTGACCTGCAACCAAAATCCAACCTCCTTTGATTTTCTGCAACTGTTGTGTTGCAGTCTTGTTAGGTCACGATGTGATCAGCAATCATTAGATGCGACATCGATGGGCAGCTTAAAAGTTGAAAAAAATTGCAAACTTTAGTCTGCGATTTATTTTTTTTTACACCAAAAAAACCTCATGCAACACACTTCCTCTTTGAGTTTCAATTCCTCACCGACATGAACTCGAGAATTACTCATTTCATCTTCGCTGATACATTGAAACAAAGTATCAGAAGAGGAGAGAGATTTGTCATGCTGATGGGTTTGGATCATAGGGGATTGGGATTATTCACCCTGGAAAAAAGGCGGTTAAGGGGCGACCAAATAACTATGTATAAATACATGAGGGGACAATACAAGGATCTGTTTATACCCAGGGCTGCGATGGTAACAAGAGGACATCTGCTACGTATAGAAAAAAGCAGGTTTCATCACCAACACAGAAAAGGGTTCTTTACTGTAAGAGCAGTGAGACTGTGGAACTCTCTGCCTGAGGAAGTGGTGATGGCAAAATCCATAGAGGAGTTTAAAAGGGGACTTGATGTTTTTCTAGAGGGGAAGGATATTACATTATATAAATTTTAGGTGACCAGCGGGCTGTTAATCCCAGTATACAGAAAGGTAGGAACTATTAGGGGTTGATCCAGGGATTAGTCTGATTGCCATTAGGGAGTCGGGAAGGAATTTTTCTTCCTCTTGGTTTTTTTGCCTTCCTCTGGATCAACAACACAGAAGGATAACAGGCTGGACTAGATGGACATTGTCTTCATTCGGCCTTACATACTATGTTACTATGGTTAGACTGGATACAACTGTACCCACTTCTCAGCTGAGCACTAGAACTTGGTCTCTGCAGGTTTTTGACTTTGGGATACAAAAAGCAATTTACTGATTGCAAACAGAGATCTTGAAAACTGCGATCTGCTGAAGCAAAAGTATACAGTATAGGGATATTGAAAAAACTTTATTTGCATAAAACTGGAAAATTTCTTTAAGCAAAATGTGTGAATTTGCTTTATTTATGCCTTGGTTCATATTCAAAAGTCAATCTGCAGGGCTGGATGGCTTACAGCTGGCTCTGCAGCCCTTCTTGTCCTCTGGAAGATAGCAATTCTCTGGTGATAAGATAAACATTCACCATGATACAGTATATTACACAGAGCTTTAAACTTTACCCTTTGTAACTTACTACTTATCCAAGGCCGTTAATAATCTGCTTATGTGCAGACTCATAAATGGTCTGTATATCAGGCCACATAAATGGGGCCTTTGGCATATAAAACCCATGCACTCACCATTATAATGTGTTTATCCACATTATACTGCTATATAGCACCAAGATAATATTGCCATGTACAGCCCACATAATACCACCATATAGTGTGAAGATATTATTACCTTATACAGTCCACATATTACCTCCTAATAGTACCAAGATAATATTACCACATACAGCCCACATAATACCACTGTATAGTGCAAAGATATTATTACCCCATACAGTCCCCACAAATACACCCTAATAGTACCAATATAATATTACCACATACTGCCCAATAATACCACTGTATAGGGCCAAGATAATATTACCACATACAGCCCACATAATACCACTATGTAGTGTAAAGATATTATTACCACATACAGCCCACATAATACCACTATATAGTGTAAAGATATTATTACCACATACAGCCCACATAATACCACTATATAGTGTAAAGATATTATTACCACATACTGCCCAATAATACCACTGTATAGTGCCAAAATATTATTATCACATACAGCCCGCATAATACCACTATATAGTGTAAAGATATTATTACCACATACAGCCCACATAATACCACTGTATAGTGCCAAGATAATATTACCACATACTGCCCAATAATACCACTGTATAGTGTAAAGATATTATTACCACATACAGCCCACATAATACCACTATATAGTGTAAAGATATTATTACCACATACAGCCCACATAATACCACTATGTAGTGTAAAGATATTATTACCACATACAGCCCACATAATACCACTATGTAGTGTAAAGATATTATTACCACATACAGCCCACATAATACCACTATATAGTGTAAAGATATTATTACCACATACAGCCCACATTATACCACTATATAGTGTAAAGATATTATTACCACATACAGCCCACATAATACCACCATATAGTGTAAAGATATTACCACATACAGCCCACAAAATACCACTGTATAGTGCCAAGATAATATTACCACATACTGCCCAATAATACCACTATATAGTGTAAAGATATTATTACCACATACAGCCCACATAATACCACTATATAGTGTAAAGATATTATTACCACATACAGCCCACATAATACCACTGTATAGTGCCAAGATAATATTACCACATACTGCCCAATAATACCACTGTATAGTGCCAAAATATTATTATCACATACAGCCCACATAATACCACCATATAGTACCAAGCTAATCTTATCGCATAGAGCCCATATTATATCACCACATAATGCTAAGATATTATCACACACAGTCCACATAATACCACTGTATAGTGCCAAAGATAACATTGTCATATACAGCCCACATAATACCGCCATATAGTGCGAAGATAATATTTACATATGCAGTCCACATAATACCACCATATAGTGTTAATACAATATTATCACATATAATCCATACAATACCTCCATTATAGTGCCAAGATAATATTACCAAAAATGGTCCATATCATACCACCAGGTGGTGCCAAGGTAATATTGCCAAATACAGCCCACATAATACCACCATATAGTGCCAGTATAATATTACCACATACAGATCACATAACACTACCATATAATGCCAAGATAATATTAGCACATACAGCCCACAGTAAACCTACCAACATATAGAGGCCAAGTAACACAGCAAAAAAGACAAAGGGCTATGAGTTAAGCCCCATTTACACGCAAAGATTCTCGCTCAAAATTCACTCAAAAGCCATTGTTTGACCGATAATCGTTGTGTGTAAATGCTCCCATCTTTCGCTCTCTGCTGAATCATAATTTTTAGGTGAGCATAAAATCCATCTTTTAGCCAGAGAGCTGATAGAAGGGACCACATGCGGTGTTCTCCACAGCGAGCTCTGATTACATTGTATTCAGCTTGCAGCCCCACAGCAGAACAAAGGAACTGTATGCAGAGTGCAGACTGCCTGCTGTTCTCTGCATACCCGTCTGAAGACTAATTTACATGCAAATAAAGGTAATAAGCTGCTAATAGGCAATAGTGCCTATTAGCAGCTTATGCAAAATGATCACTCAAACTGTCATTCTCCCTATCTTTTGAATGAATTTTGAGCGATCATCTTTGTGTGCAATTAAGCCTTAAGGGCGCTGGATGGTGTCAGCAAGCGTCAGACGGTTTAGAGCATTTTTTCTGTGTGCTATGGTCATTTTTGGTCTACGTGACCTTAATTTATCTCTTTTAGAAGCACGTCAAATTAATAAATGTGTTTTTATAGATGTTCCCCATTGGAAGAGCTGGAGCTGCTTTGTCTTTTTTGCATCTTAGCTCTGACTGGTTCAATGCGTCCATGCTTCCGTCCTCTGGCGAAATTAGTTGCTGAACTGGCGTTTTCCTTTTTTTTCTCTTTTGTACTGCCAAATCATACTCCCTTAAAGTGCCCTCATTTATTTGCCATATAATACGACTAGAGATGAGCGAGCATACTCGCTAAGGACAATTACTCGATTGAGCATTGCCCTTAGCGAGTACCTGCCCGCTCGGAAGAAAAGGTTCGGCTGCCAGCAGCGGGGGAGAGCGGGGAGGAACAGAGGGGAGATCTTTCTCTCCCTCTCTCCCCCCCGCTCCTCCCTACTAACTGTCGCAACTCACCTGTCACCCGCGCCGGCAGCCGAACCTTTTCTTCCGAGCGGTCAGGTAATCGCTAAGGACAATGCTCGATCATCTCTAAATACCACCATATACTGTTAAATAGCACTGGTTGATATTTACTTTGCTCCTGGAGTTCCCATTCTTGGGTGAGTCTAGTAAATGTTGTCCCTGGACAATTGCTCAGTTTGCCACACCCAAAACTGGCCCTTCATTAAGGATGCTCTATTTAAAGAGTAGATAGAGAGTAAACGTATGAGGTCTTATTGCAGAGGAGGTTCCACCTACCACCGATGGTCTGGAAGAAGGAGTCTGGGGGACGCGGCATGTCAGGGATGACTTCATACAGGGGACGGAAAGGCTCAAACATGTCTGGTGATTTGTCGTCCAGAGGGATTGTGTCTATGATCTGATACAAAATACAAGGTTTTTGGCTTTCATCACAACAGAATACGTTTTAAAATCAAACATCAAAACTTATTTTAAGGGAAGCCCACTTAGGGCAATTTTAGTTAGCAGGGTCTCTGGAAATTGTGCTGATCGCAGTTTTTTTTTTGCTGGGACCCCCAGTGATCAGCTGTAATCTGTGGAGCAAACTGACTACAAGTATTTGATTTCCCCACAGTGCCCCCACAGGGGAAATAAGGCATTACACAGTTCTCCTTGAAATCAATGAGTCATCCATGTAATGCCTAGGCATATTGTGACAGATTTACGAAACTGTGTTGTTCATAGCAACCAATCACAGTGCAGCTTTCATTTCTCATTGTGTTGGTACAAAATGAAAGCTGTGCTGTGATTGGTTGCTATTGTCAACAAAGACAGTTCTACTTGTACTTTTGTTTCATAAATCTGGTCCATTGTGTTTTTCAGAGCAAAAAACACTCTTTATGGGCATTCTCCACTCTGGCTAATAGATGAGGGTTCTGCATGTGGGATTCTTATGTATTAAAGTGGTTATCCCATCCAAATAATTTATCACCTCTCCATAGGATAGGTAATAAATGCTTGATTGCTGGGAGTCTGACTGCTGGGACCCCCAGGGATCCTGAGAATGGCGTACCACAAATTTGCCAGTTAAATGTAGTGGAGGTACACATGTGTGACCACCAACTCTATTCACAGTCTATGGGAATAGCTGAGCACAGTGAGCGGTGGTCATACATGTGCACCACTACTCTATCCCCCAAGAGGAGTTGGGATGCAACATTTTTGTGACCCCTGGGGGTTACAGATATCAGACCCCAGCAATCACCAGGTTCTCCTTACCCTGCTTATTTGCTGCTGTTTGTTTCATGTCTCTGAGTTGTGATTTTTCAGGTGTTCTTCCTCATTTTTCTACTGTATGCAATTCACTATCAGGGAGAAGGTGTGTAGCAAGCCCAGCATTCTGACAGTAGTTCCCTGTCCTGACTTCCATGCCCTTGCCTCTCATGTTGAATTACACTGTCTCTGTTCCAATCAGCAGGGAGGTAATATCTGAATGCCTACCCCTCTGCTTCCCAGGGCGATCAGGAATTTAGTGACATTCTGGTCAAATGGTAAGTAAACCCACTATAATGTGTGTGTAATGTTCACACACACGCACGCACGCACACACTCTGTAACTCAGAATTCTCTAATAGACTATTAGAAAATTGGTTTTATAAAGCAGACAACCCCTCTAAGATCCTGTATGTCAGGTATACATGTATAGGCAGGTCAAATGCCTAACGCTCTCCAGTAAGTGATGTATTTGGCAAGGCAGCTAATATATAATGGAAATGTGCTGTGGAAATATATTTCCCAACCCAGCTAATAACCAGGCTGCAGAGTTGTAGCTAAGCTTTCCTTCACCCGGAGCAAAGATTCAGCTGACTGCCCGAATTCTGCATCTGCATACCCTGGCAAAGACAGGGTGACACCTGGGCACTGGCATGCTGGGGCGGTTCATGGAGGCAGATACATTACATTTACATGTTTGGCTGTTCCATTTAGTAGACTCTGATGACATCGAGGACTAGGTGCCAACACAGTCTATGGGGAATAGGTTTAACTATCACTTCCCTATGGTGTGAAGCACTCCAATACGATTTCGTCCTGACTATTAGACTTTGCATTTCATGCTGTTGAGGCATCACATTGTTATGTACCTTTTGTGCAGCTCTTTTCATTTCTTTGATATAAGCAGACATGGCATCTTTTTGACTCATAGCATCAAGCTTGCTCCAGGCATCCCTGCAAAAACACACCAAGATAATGGGAATTGCATCATGGTAGCAAAAATAGACAATTACTTGGTGGTCCACGGTGGGACGTGCTGCTTCATCCCCATCCAGAAATGTGATAATGAATCAAAAAAGTCCTGGGACCCTCCTATGATATATTGTAGACAAGGGGGTCATACCATCTCCAAAAGCAAACAGGATACAGAAGCTTGTGCTTGGCTCTGTTCACATCTGTGTCCAAGGTTTCATTCGGGGGCCTGCAGCGCAGATCTGTCCAAAAGTCCTGGACGGAATAGTACTGTATGCTGCACTACTTTGTCCAGAAAAATGTCAGATAGCATAACGAAAGCTAGATGGACCCCATTATAGTTCAGAGAGTCCACTTTGTTCCAGAATAGGATGGATCACGTTGGACAAGGATTCTGTTTTCCTTCTCCCATAATGGAGCAGGAGAATGGAAATTTGCATGAAGCCATTAAAGAGATTGTCCAGAACTTTTACTATTGATGACCTACCTTTAGGATAGTCAATCAGTGGGGGTCTGCCACTTGGGATCCCCAACGATCAGCTGATCACAAGGCCTGCTGTCAGTATGGACAGTGCTGGAAGCAGATGGAGCTGTCAACATTGCATTGAATTCAATGGGAGCTGTGCTTGCACTCTCCTGGGCGTAACTATAGAGGATGCTGTTGCACCTGGGCCCTGGACCCTTAGGAGGCCGGCCCATAAGGCCTATCTTCTCCATATAGGGAGCCTAGTAGTATAAATAAAGCATTATAGTTGGGGGCGCCCTGTTACAGATTTTGCATTGGGGCCTCCGAATCATCAAGTTATGCCTCTGGGTATGGGTATAGAGGGTGGGTGCAGGGTTGAGGGGCCCAGCTGAACTTTTGCACCCAGGCCCCTGAGCCTTTAGATACACCCCTGCTTGCAGTACCAAACCACGCTGCTGCAATATAGGCAGCACTATCTGCTTCCAGCATTGTCTGCACTGACAGTAGGCCTGGGGATCAGCTGATCATTAGGGATCCTGAGCAGTGGACCCCCATGGATCAACTATTGTTGTCCTACCTTATGGTAAAAGTCCTGGACAACCACTTTAATGCTGGTGTGATCTCAGATTTAGTTAATGATGAGTAATATACAATGTTTCACTTCTGCATCATTATGCATACAGTTCCCAAAACTGAGGTCAGTACAAACATGTATTGTTGGTCCTTAAAAAGGTTTTCTTGTCAAGACAACCCTTTTAGAATAGCCGACTAGATGATCAGCTAATGGCATCCATTCAAAAGTAATACATGGACAGGCCGGGAGTTGCTGATATTATTGGCCTCCCCCCCCCCCCCCCCGGCTCATAGAGGGAGGTCCTGAGTGGGAGATCCACTTTCTATGATGTTCATATTATCTAATAGCGCCTATGAAGTAAAGTATAGTCTTCATACCACTTGTATCTGCCAATAGGATCCCAGAAACCAGGGCGGGAAATATTGCAGGGTCCTACGGTGGCCTGTTTGTAGTAGCCATAGAATTTGAGCTTTTCGTTGTTGGATGGTTGATAAGCACCTATAGACACCAAAATGAAAGGTCTAGTCATTCAGTTACTGACGATCACAGAGATTTAATGCATTTTCTTTATGGAGACCTGTAGAATGGGATAATTTTGTCATGTTCATGATACTTTACATTTTCCTCTGTTGAGTTTATGTAATGTGTAGGTGACACAGGCTGAGCGTGTGTGATGTATAGGACTGAAGAAAGCATGCGCGGTCTCAGGTGGGGCAACATTAAGTCAGAGAAAGGGTAACATAGATTGTAGAGGGGAGAAAAAGTAGGCCCCTGTTGCTATATACTATGAGCTACAGATGTTGGTGGAGCCAAGTCAGGCTTCCCGGGTTACGAGTGCACCTAAAAGGGACTATCTGCCATCTGAAACCTACACACAAAACTGTTATTCCGTGGGATAGACCACCGATTGTTGCATTCGATTGTTCTTTTGAAAGATATCAATTCTAAAATTCTTGAGCATCATCAAGTCATATCCTACATCTACTTCTTGGTGCGATAAGAAAGCTTTTAAGGCAAACCTGACTACCCCACTGGTCCAACCAGAGGTGGACAAATGGCTACCCATTGCCTAGTTACCTACCAATTCAGCAAAGCAACCTGTGTCTCACATCTATGTTTCACACCCAAGACTTCCTTAAAAGTTCTCCAGTTTGGAGAATTCCTACTTTTTAGAAGGGTCCCTTAACATTAAGCTGATCAGAAAGCTTTCCCGTCTAGGACCCCCCAGCGATCAGCTGTAACCTTTGGGAACACCTAGCAGTAAATGTTGAATTTTCCTGCAGCACGACCGCAGGAGAGATGAAGCATTACACCTTTACCATTCATATCAATGGATTGTCTGTGTAATACAGGACAGGTCCTCCACAGCGAGAGACCGCTCCCCACTCCGGCCAAGAGTTGAGGATCCAAAGCAGAAGACCCTGGCACTCCGAATTCACTAATAGAGTATACAAAAATTGTTTTTCTAAACCAAACAACCGCTTTAAGAACACCGACCTGAAGTTGTAATGGCCCTGTCTGTACAGATATTACTTGCTGGGCTTCTATCAACATGACCTGTCTATGAGCTATAATTGTCAAAGCAGCTTGGATAAGCGGAAACCAGAACACTGTGTCAAGCCCTGTCAGAATGATGGACAGCGCCCAAGGACAGAGCTGGCAGAAGTGCCAATTACCAAGATATCTCGAAGCTCCAGAGGCAAAAGCTACACCTGATACCAACACCCCATGTGTGGATAGATATCATGCATCCTATCCATATATACTGCCTTTAATGATATAGCACAGTCTAGTATAATTACATCGTTGCTATGATCTATCATTGCACTCCATATCTTGTGGGGTCTGCAGGTATAGAGCCCAGTAGCACTTCTAATTGCTGTGCCCACCACTGCAATATTAGCTAAAGAACGGAGGAACTTATGGCATAGAAGAACATTGCAGGAACTCATTAGATCACTCAGTGTTATATAGGGATTACATACCATGTTTGGGTAAGTTCTGAATAACGGACACAGCTGCTTTAAATTGTCTCTCATAACCAGCTTCATCTTGATCCGTCCCCATGGGTCTAGAATGCAGCTCTGCACAGTCCCCGGCTGCAGCGTGGAAAGCCTTTAGGCTTTGCCTTGTTTTCCAGGACTAAAGCACTGCCAGTTACTGTCGTGGCACTGATCTACTGTACGATGCCCTGATAACACATGAACTCTGATCTGCTTCTGCTGACATCGAGAAGACCGGAATCTGCAAGATACAAAATCATAAGGAATAGTCATTACTGCAGGGAAAATGTGATGGTCACAAATATAACTACTAAAGAGAACTTCTCAGCAGTCATTTCTAAGCTATATGAGTTGGGTGACAACCAATACAGCTGCCGCCGGAGCTACCACAAGAGTTGTCACCAAAGCTTTCCATAAGCCTTGAATGGAAAAGTTGCAGACAAGTGGAGAATTGATCTCTGCATGCTTAGTTAAGTTGCCGGAGTTATCAGGTTGGGGGGGGGGGGGGGGTGCAATTGTGGCTGGCATAGTCATTGCAGGGCAATACAATGACCTGACTCGTCAGAATAGGTCATCAATAAGTGATCGTCAGGGGTTCTCTGTTTCAGATTGCCACTGATCAGCTGTTCGCCCGGCCCACTATCTGTGCAGACAGAGCCGGAAGCAAACAGCTCTGTCAATATTGCAGCAGTCTGGGTTGGTATTGCATTGAATTCAATGGGAGCTGCACCTGCAATACCAATCCAAGCCATTGCAATGTGGACAGAGCTGTCTGCATCCGGCTCTGACAGCACTTCGGCCGATCTACTATTGATGACCTATCCTAACAATAGGTCATCAATACTAACGTCCTGGACAATCCCTTTAGAGTGCAGAATTCTTGCGCTTCAATCAGATCTCTTCCTGTATTTCCTTAAGTGTACTATAAGAATGAAAGATGGATTAGGATTTGTCATGGGTCCAAATGCCCTCCCCACAAACATACGGTTTATGTGGGCCCTTGGGTGACAGCATGATAATGGCAACAACAATGCCACCTAATAAGGCAGCCATAGTACCCCTCTGACAATGCTAGCCACAGTGATTCCCTACAGTGCAACCAAGGAGGTGCAGCCAATGCAAAATGTACCTACCTGGTGATATCCATGGGTGTCGAGTCCTGCCACCCCTTAGGCTGGCACTGATGACATCACCATGCTGGTGCTATGTAATATGATCAACACTGTTTGCTGAGCAGCTTGACAAAGGAGTCTGTCAGCTTCATATGTTATTTGTTAGTGGAGTGAACAGATCACTGCTCTACAGTCCCCTGTGGATGGGGGCTTTTAAGATCAATTTGCGGTGCATTTTGCAGAATGCTTATGTCAGTTCTGCATCTGCATGGTTATCCCTATGACAACCCTGAGCTAGTAAAAGTGTTGTCATGGGGTACAGACACAGACGCTTTTCTTACAGGAGGCCTTCTATATGGTCACCTGTGCTAAAGTTACTCCTTACTCTCACCATTCACGTGGAGGAGCAGCAATATGCACTCAATGGCAAAAAATAATGCACCTACCCTGTTTCCCGGAAAATAAGACCTACTCTGAAAATAAGCCCTAGCTGCATTACATTAATAAAAAAGACTTACCTAGCAGGCTCAGTCCAGGTCCTCGAGCTGCTGTCCGGAGCTCTGCAATGGATCCTGCAGTCCTTGTTCACCCACAGAAGATCACTTTCTGGTTACGGGATTCATAAATCCCACCTCCAGGAAGCAACAGCTCTGATTGGTTCTCGAGCGCTGCTCAGACAATCAATGTAGCACTCACTGAACCAATGCGATGGCTGTGATTTGTTCATCAAGTGCTGCATTGATTGGCTAAGCAGTGGTCGAAGAATCAATCACAGTCATTGCGTTGTGAAGGCAGGATTTATGAATTGTCCAATCAATGACGCAGCTCAGTGTGTCGGAGCTCCGGAGAGAAGGGGGAGGGACTGAACTGAGCCTGCTAGTTAAGTATAAGACATCCCCAAAAAATAAGACCTAGTGCCTCTTTTGGAGCAAAAATTAATATGACAGGGTCTTATTTTCGAGGAAACACGGTATGTAGAAATGTCATATAGCTGCAAAACTATAGGTACGACTAGACGCTGGGTCTTTCCACCAGAGGCAAAAAAAAGTGCTTCCTCTGTTGCCCTCTAAAAAATCTCCCAGAGGCTACTTTTGTGTAGTGGAGCTCTTGTTCAGAAATTGCTGACCACTAGACCTCCTCTACGATGCTCTTGAAAACATTTTGCCCAGTTAGCAGTGATAGGACCAGATGGGATGCCAACTTCGTCAGGATCTAGAGGCCCAGTTGCAATATTTGTGGGTACATGTGTCGCAGGATACCATACGGACCCTGTATGCCTTCATGCCTGCCCGTTTTTCATCATGTATCCAGGCTAGAGGCGGCCCAACAGGTTACTAGAGCCTCTTCTGCATTGTACAGTTTTCCCCAACAAGCTTCTGCTCTCCTTTCGCTCTAATATTGTAATCCCTTACATATAGCATCATTACATTCACACATAGAAAGCTTCATCCAATTCCAACAACATCTTGGAGCCATGAGTGTGGATGAAAAACATGGGCTAAATTGGCTTCTGCCTCATTGAGGTTTTTTGCCTTCTTCTGGGTCAACAAGGGGGGTGGAAACAGGCTGAAGTGGATGGATTTTTTTTCAGCTTAGCATACTATGTTACTAATCAGAAATCAGAGTCAAAAATCGGTGGTAGAAATGTCAACAACCTCCGATATACAGATGACACCACCCTGCTGGCGGAAAGTGAAAGGAATCTGGAATACCTTATCCAACAGGTGCAAAAGGAACGCGAACGCATGGAACTGGACCTCAACAGCAAGAAAACGAGTCATGACCGCCGTAGGCAACGGTACAGTGAACATCAAAACCAACAACGAAGAAGTCGAGTCGGTCCGAGATTTGATCTTCTTTGGATCCAAAATCGATTGCAACGGGCAACCTGGACCCGAGATCAAGAGACGGATTATACCTGGTAGGAATGCAATGCAAGGAATGGAGAAGAACTGGAAAAGCAAGGACATTAGTATTGCAACAAAATCCAGACTGGTCGATGCAATCGTCTTCCCCATAACGGCGTATGGCTGCGAAAGTTGGACGCACAGGAAAAGCACAGAAGGAAGATGGATGCGTCTGAGCTCTGGTGCTGGAGGAGAACGCTAAGGATACCTTGGACCGCCATGACAATGAACAAGGTAGTGTTAGATCGCGTCAAACCGAAAATATCACTAGAGGGGAAAATCATCAAACAGCGGCTCTTTTTTTGGCCACGTGATGCGCGCAAACTAACTGGAAACAGGACTGATGCTCGGCAAGGTCAGTGGGAAGAGAGGATCAGGATGACAAAGAACAAAACGGCTAGATATAATCAGGGCCACCAACAACATGTCAATCACCGAACTGAAAAGAGCCGTGGAGAACATCGATCCATGGAGTGACCGAAGGTCGGATGCGACTGAAGGATAATCATCAGCATGTTACTATGTATAAAGCCGGCACATTTACCCCAGATTAATTCTAATATTCTGATAAAAGAGCGTTTGGTCAGAGAGGATCTACATACGCAGGTACGTTATATCTCTTGTTATTTGCTACAATAGCGAGGTGAAATATCCACCATCCTGTAAATAGACGGTTTACTTGACACAGAATAAAGAGCCGATGCAATCAATGGGTATTTAAAGACCTCCACCCTGGTGATTTTTACTCTCAGGAGCATGATGGAACTGTTCGCTGCAGAGGTGAATACCTGGGGACGCACACTGGAAAACAACCTGTAAGGATAGGGGAATGGCCGTTCCACAGCAGTAAGTGAAGAGAGGTGGTGAATGCAATACGGCGATAGTCAGTTCAACTATGACATTAGATGCTATTAAGTGATGTGTAATAATGCCAGGAATGTACGCCATTTACTTCATTGGGCACCATGCAACTTTACATTTTCAGCAACTGGGCCTAAAGGTCCCTTTACATGGGACGACTGTTGGGTACATAGGTGCTTTATGTGTGCTTTACACAGGAGCGATCGTCGCTGGTGAATGGAGTCTGAGTGAGCGTGCAGCACCCCATTTTTTATGCCTCTCTCGGCAACACGCCGTGCGCCATGACGCGTCTTCCCATTTGCTCACACACGCACAAGTCCCTCCCTGCATGGTGATTGGATACAGAACATCCTGTACGTGACACCATTTCTGGGTTCGAGAACGCACACAGATATACAGGAATGTGTAAAAGTTTTAGGCGCCTGCAGACGGGCGGGATTTCCGCCCCTGGAAGCTGCCATAGGATTGCGTTAGCAAACGCAATCCTATGCAGACGGCCGCGATTTGGCAAACAAACTTCACTCACTGGCCGCCGGCCCCGCTCTGCGCATGCGCCGGCTTCCCGGCATCCGGCACATGAAAGAGCCGGGGCCGCGGGAGAGGTAAGTGCCCGCGCTGCTCTCTGCAGACGCTCAGGTCGGGTCCTGCTGCGAGAATTCTCGCAGCCGGATCCGACCCGGCTGCCTGCAGGCGGCCTTAGGCAGGTGTGGAAAAAATGATACAAAGTAAACATGTTTTTCAAAAATAGAAGGCGTCCAATTGGTGGCAAATTTACTCTGCAGCTGGACGACGCCCCCTGACATTTAGCCGATGCCATTAGTAACTATCTTCAGGTTAAAGAAGAACAGTGAGTCCTTGAAGTGATGGTATGCCCCCCGCCTCTTACCCCCCCCCCCCCCCCACACACACACACAGAGCCCTGATTCTATTATCATCCAGTCGGTCTTAGATGACATCAAGAGACAGAAGGATTTGAGCGAGCCAACATCCACAGAAGGTCTGTGCTTAGTTCTCCAAGATATCCGGAACAACCTACCTGCCAAGCTCTTTTACAAACTGCATGCAAGTGTACCTAGAAGAACTGATGCTGTTCCGAAGGCAAAGGTTACAAATATTGATGTAATTTAGATTTTTCCTTTGTTCAGTCACTTTGTATTTTGTTATTTGACAAAAAAAGAACTATTAACACTTCTACTTTTGAAAGCATTCTTACTGTGCAGCATTTTTTCACACCTGCCTGAAACTTTCACACAGTTCTGTATATCCGCACGGGCCATGACAGAAACTGTTACAACACCCAACAACACAATTAAGCATAAACAGTCATACTTCAAGCATTAGTTCCACAATACACAGTTACATTATACCGTTCCCTCCACAGCTGCGGCTCACTAATTTACTCTGCGGTATTAATCCTACACTTTCTACGACACCGGTTGTTGAATCAGCAGTATTATCAAAGGCAGTTATGTAACAACTCCCTGCAGCTAGGCATTCTGGTCTATCCCTGCAGTGCTTATCCTATCAGGCATAATGTCTACAAAATAGATTCTATGTCTGAAGGCATGTCTCCTAGAACACTCACTAGTAACTATAAGGCCTCCTTCCCACGGACGGATTTCCGCTGCTTAATTTGCGGCGGAAATCCGCTGTGTTGCCCGCAGCTATTAGGTTCTATTGAACCTAATAGCTCAGGGCTCATGGTGCGGAATTCCACCACGGAATTCCGCACCATGAAATCACCCGTCCTCACCCGCGGCATGCTCTATTTGCCGCGGATGTACGTGCGGACGCTTCCATTGCAGTCAGCGGAAGATAGCGTGAAATTGCCTCTCCACCTACCGCCGTCGCGTCATATGACACGGCCAGCCGCGTCATGTGACGCGGTGGGCGTGTCATGTGACGTGGCCGGCGTGTCACGCTGAAGCGTCATGCGGGAGCGAGGACACCGGATCCGCAGGTAAGTTTGGGGTCTCTGGGGGGCGCCTAAGGCTGGGTTCACACAAGGCAGATTTGCCGCGTTTTTTCCGTTGCGGTTTTGCCGCAGAAGAAATGCTTCTGCGGCAAAACCGCTTCAAAGGTTAATTTTGGCTTGCAGATTTTCCTGCGGATTTTCTTGCGGAAAAATCTGCAAGCATTTTTTCCGCAACGTTTTTTACTTTTTGCCGCGTATTTTAGTGCGGATTTTGCTGCGTCCATAGAGGTCTATGGACAAAAAAGCGCTGTGGAAAAGACAGAAGATTGGACATGCTGCATCTTTTAAAACCGCGCCGCAGTTGCATTTCCGCACTGCGGCTGTGCGGAAAAAATCCGCCCTGTGAGAACAGCTTTTTTGCAAAACTCATTTGTGCTGCATTGCACTGCAAACGCAACGGTTTTGCTGCAGTGTGGATACGCAACGGCAATCCGCGGCAAAACCGCAACAAATCCGCCCTGTGTGAACCCAGCCTAAGGCTGCTATAACACGAGCATTAGCGGCTGCCAGGCTTCCTGAAAATTGCCGGGCTGTATCTGCAAGCGGAGTTTTAGTCAGGTTGGTGACTACTGGCATATGAATCCTCAGATGAATCCTGCTGACAATGAAGTGCCTATGGGGCAAATCTTGAATAGACACACTGCCAGCCGCGGTAAATTTTCGCCCCAAAATTCTGCAGACCACCTGTGAATTTAGATGCGGAATTGAAAATAACTTAAAACATTTCCGCAATTCTACATCAAAATTCGCAGTTAGGCCGGCTTCCCATGGTCATGCACAAAATGCAGTGAACTCATTAGATTAATTAACTATTTCAATGGCTGGGAGCATTGGTGCCTATCTTATTGCATGTGCAAAACCCAGCAAAAAAGCAATGTTTGTTCCCCAAATACGTACATGCGTGCACTAATACGCATACGCTCGTGTGAAGCCAGCCTTAGATCTGCGCTTTTTGGTGTGGAATTTCGCAGCTGTGGATTTTGCTGTGTCGGGTGCCATTTGGGTATCCTGCCAGTCCCATGGAAAGTGAATGGACTGCTGGTGCGCACGAAGGAAGGAAGAACAAACCCATTGACCCCAACAGGTTCTCTTCTCTGCGCATTGCATGTGCAAATCTTGTGCACGCAAATACGGAGTGTGTGACAGCTGATGTAGCGTGACATTGTGGGCGGAGCTTGCCTGCCTCACTTTCTCATCCCATTTACCGTAGTGCTAATGGCCAGCTGCTAATTAATCCATAATGTGGCTATTGCAGACTTGCTGGCTGTGAGTGTCGCGGCGCCCCTAGCAGGTTCCCGCGGCGCCCTGGTTGGGAATCACTGAGATATAGGGGCCCATTAAAACTTTTTAATGAGTGCAATTCATTCCCCATATTTCTGCTGGACTGGAGGAGAGTCATAAGAAGCGGTCATCAGCAAAGTAGTTATCTCCGTGCCTGGGCGACCGGACTTGAGAAAAGCAGTAGAATGCAGACTGTAATCGCTCTCCACCATAGCAGCCATGGTTTACATAAAGGACAGCATGAGGGTAAGGCCGCTTTCACACGGCCGAGATGCACAAATATGAACCCCATTAATGTGAATGCAGTCCTACACATCACGATGCAGGAAAAAAAATGGCGGCATGTCCTATCACGGGCGTTCGCTTGGAACACATCACCCAATGTTTTCCATGGGGCCAAGAAAAGCATCACACAGTGTGTGAGGAGCCCGCAAATCCGATGCCATGCAAGCTTTCCCATTGAAAACAATCGGACACACTTACCGATCCTCCGACGCAGCTTTCAGCCAGGCAGCAGGATCGCTACTTCCCTGAAGTGATGGTAGAAGTTTTTGACACTTCCATGGGGAAGTCGTGAATTTCACGGCCCAATATCGCACTCACCCCTTGTGAAATTAGCCTAATGCAAAGGAAATTCCATGGCAAAATTAGCATAATTTCCATAAAGAATAGTCAAAGTCTGCACCACCGGTCAGGAAGTTGACTCGAAATCAGCTGGATTTCCGCAGCCCATTTCAGCAGCCTCAGCGCTCCTGCTCACCACCAAATTTGTTGCGCCGTCACCACTTCCTTCATCTGGTGACATCTACTAAGCACAGCACCGCCATTGGGTGATGTCACTTCTGCACCACCTGACCAGCGGTGAGGCACCCGCTAGAGGCTGCCAGGTAGCGGGTGAAGGGTTGCACTAACAGTGCAAAGACTTCGGAGGTGAGGGGAGCACTGTGGCTGCTGATTTTGAGTCAAAATCTGCACCAATAACTCATATTTTGCCTAGAGGGCAAAATCCGTTTAAGACAGAGCCATCATATAGCCGTGTGCATGAGGCCTTAACGCTTCCCAATCCACTATCTGACATCTGAAGACATTCTGGTTGAAGGCTGTACAGCTCTGATGTTGAAAGACGTCCCGCAGGGTATTCTTACTGTATATTACTGGCTACTCTGTTGTCAGGGACCTCTCCTGCATGTCCCATACTGCAGTACTGGCTCTAGCCAGCACATGGCGCCATTGTAAAATGGCAGAAACAGAAAGCCCCCTAGGAAACCCTGAATCCAAAATTGAATTGCAAAGGGTTAATATGATCAAAGTAGGGTTCTGCTTCTAGGACCCTCACGTTCAACCCTTATAACTGCAGAATGGTAATATGACAGTTCTGCGCTGAAAGAAAATATACTATATGGATCCTATAACAAGAAAGTCCTTTAAGAGGTTTTTGGACCTGGCTACTAGAGTGGGTCCAGATTATTACCTAAAAATGCCCCGAGTTGGCGTTTTACAAATGGATGAATAACGGCTCCACTCTTAAACCGGACCTAGAAGGTACAGGAGTGCAGGCCTAATACAGAAGAAAGGTGAAGTGTAATCTGAGAAATCAGCATCAGCCGCAGTAAAATTCTTCACATTGGAGGAATTCACTCCACATGTTACGAGCGCAAGCTCTGCAGATGTAGTGCGGGGAGACTGCTGATCCAGCACCAGCGTGCAGTCATGGAGGTAGCGAGAAGACCCAGGAACGCTGACAGCTTACTTTAGTGTCAGAAGAAGACATTTTCATATATTAACGCCAAAAATAACATTATAGTGTTCCTAGCCCCGGGCCTGGTACCGCATTACTACTGGTTATAGAGGGGGGGTGAGACGCTAAAAATGGGATTTATTGTTTAATACTAGTAGAAATCTGTTCAGACTGGTGGAATGTTCTCAGGAAAAAAACTATTTCCTGGCAGGACAAGGTGTGGCGGTAGCCAAGGCAGATACACTATCCTACCAAAAGCAATTGGACACCTGAGAAAGAATCAAAAGTAGTATTTATTTCTATATGCTAATACTTAGTGGGGCTCCGTTGGCCCAATTGCCATCAGATACTCTCTGTGGTGTACTTTCTACTCACATCTGATACACTTCAGCTGCTACCTGGTTTCCGTGAAAATAAGACCTACCCTGATTTTTGGGGGATTTTTAGGGAGGCTTGAACTATAAGCCCTACCCTGAAACTAAGTTCTAGCTGCATTATATTAAAAAAAAAAAAAAAAACTCGGTCCAGGTCCTCCTGCTGCTGTCCGGAGCTCCGCCATGCATCCTACAGTCCTCGTTCACCCACAGATGATCACTTCCTGGTTGTGGGATTCATAAATACCACCTCCAGGAAGCGATGGCTGCAATTGGCTAAGCAGCGCTTGAGAACCAATCAATGCAGCGCTTGATAAACCAATGCAATGCCTGGCATTGGTTCATCGAGTGCTGCATTGATTGGTTCTTCGACCGATGCTCAGCCAATCACAGCCATCGTGTTGTGGAGGCAGGATTTATGAATTAGCCAATTAATTGTGCGGCTCAGCACGTAGGAGCTTTGGTTAAGCAGCAGGAGGGTCCTGTACCGAACCTGCTAGGTAAGTATAATAAGACCTCCTCTGAAAGTAAGACCTAGCGCCTCTTTTGGGGCAAAAATTAATATAAGACAGGGTCTTCTGTTGGGGGAAACATGGCATTTCCTTCCATCCTGCAAATGTTTGGCGAGTTCTCCCAAAAAAGATGCATTGTCCTTCTACAATGGTATAAGGCGTATGGTCATTGAACAGTTGAGTAATGGAAGAATGTTTAATGGAGTGACGAATCACGCTACTCTAACTACTAGTCAGATGGATATATACTCAAGTGTGGAGAATCCTGGGGAACACCTTTTACCTGAGTGTGTTGTGCCAACAGATAAGTACGGCGAAGGTTCCGTTATGGTCTGGGGATGGTTTACATGGCATGGTCTCGGTCTGTTGGTTGTAGTGATAAGAACCATGAACACGGAGGTGTACCCCGACATTCTAGACAATAATGTGCTGATGACAATGTGACAATACTCTGGGAATGGTCGGCCATACTTCCAACAAGACAACGTGCCTTGTCACAAATCCAACACTGTTTTACGCTGCGTTGAGGATAGAGATGAGTGAGCACCAAATTGCTTGGGTGCTCGTTACTCGAGCCAAGCTTTTTGTAATGCTCGAGAGCTCGGTTCGAGTAACAAACACCATTGAAGTAAATGGGAGACTCAAGCATTTTTCAAGGTGCCCCATGCTCGGCATAGGGGATGGTTCTTTCTCTGTCTCTCCTGAAATTTACGAGTGACAAGTACTTTCGAGTGTGCTAATGCTCGATCGAGCATCAAGCTCGGACGAGCATGCTCGCTCATCTCTAGTTGAGGATATGGATGTTCCACGATTGGCCTGCACGGAGTCCAACCTGAACCCACTGAACATCTTTAGGCTGATCTGAAAACGTCTGGCGAGTTCTCTCAAAAAAAAGATGGTCGCTGTTCATATTTCCTGATCCGACGTTCCAATTCTCCCAAAGATGTTCAATAGGGATCAGGTCAGGACTCTGCTTTTGTAATGGACTACACACACACACACTAAAAGAACGCTAGTGGGTTGCAGGCTTTAAATGCATGGATTTCTGTTGTGGTTTTCCATTGAAATCCTCGTCAGTTCTTCTGCATGGATTTCAATCTGAGTGTATTCTTACAATGGTATAAAATAACCAAAGGAGTAGTACTCACCCTACTGCCCATGGATCAATGCTTTTCCGGTCCCCTGCTGATCTCTGCACTTTCTACTATATCTATGACGCGTCAACACCACAGAGCTCACTGCTGCGAGCCTGCGGCCAGTGATAGCCAGCCGTGGTCACATGCTGTGTGTTTTAATATTTTCATCATTTTAGGGGTTGGACATGTCCAGGATTAGGAAAACATAGGGGCCTTCTACCAAAAACCAAATAAGGGAGATGGAATAAATCTTCCACAGTGCCACCTATTGAAAGGCAGCTATCCAAAGATAGTACAGCTGCATGAAAAAAAGCTGCAATACCAGTCACAACCCATGGACAGGTGTGGCACTGCCTCTAGAAGAGAGCAGCCACGTCTTTCTAATCTTGTGCAATCCCTTTAAAATGCATTGTTGCTGCATGCTGCATTCACTATGAACATACAACTGTACCCAGAATCCAACATAACTGTGCAAGAAGCATCAGGGGAGAACTAGATAGTTAAATGTTGTCAAGGAGGAAGTGGCTGATCCCATGGAACCGCTCTAAGAAGCAAGAAGGATATTGATCTGAAACTAAACAAAAGGGGTTTGGTACCGTGTTAGCCAGGAGAGCAAAATGTGATTGTTCCCAGCAAGACAAACCAAGTGATCTTGTAGATATGATAGCTTTTAATGGCTAACAAAAATACATGATGTTATAGCGAGCTTTCAGACCTGTGCAGGGTCCTTCCTCAGGCCTCCTTAGACCCTGCACAGGTCTGAAAGCTCGCTATAACATCATGTATTTTTGTTAGCCATTAAAAGCTATCATATCTACAAGATTACTTGGTTTCTCTTACTGAGAACAATCGGATATTGATCTGAACACTGTATAAATAAGCTAATTACTTCATATTTCCAATTAAACCTGCATTCAGCTATTGAGCAGCTGACGTTGTGGATGACCTAGACGCCCACTATGGCCGATCCACCACCAGATTAGCCATATGTCTCCTATTTGGATCAGTCAGTGGGGTCATTACATCACAGCTCTGAAGGAGGAAACTACCGCTTCCATTCTCTATCTGTGGTTTCCTGCTTGCATGTGTCTCTTTACTGGTTTATTGAAAATCTGCAACTTTCTATCATATTAGCAAATAACTTTGTGTTACTGAGCAGCAGGTCTATAGTGGTTTTGTCATCTACACTATCCCACCAAAAGTAATTGGACCCCTGAGCAAGAATAAACAGTATTTATTTCCATATGTTAATACTTAGTGGGGCCTCCTTTGGACCTAATGATATTGGATACACTTTACCTTCCATTTCCCTCCATTCATCCTGCAAATATTTGACGAGTTCTCACAAAGAAGATGGACGCTGTTCATATTTTCTGGCGCAACATTCCAGTTCATTCCAAAGAGGTTCAGTAGGTTCAGGTTGAGACTCTGTGCAGCCGGTCCACTCATGGTACATCCACATTCTCAACCCAACATAAAGCAGTGTTGGATCTGTGACAAGGCGCGTTGTCTTATTGGAAGTATGGCCGACCATTCCCAGAGTATTACCACATTGTCAGCAGTACATTACTATCTAGAATGTGAAGGTACACTCCATGTTCATGGTCCTTGTCAATACAATTAACAGGCCGAGACCATGCAACATGACACATCCCCAGACCATAACGGAACCTCCGCCGTACTTATCAGTTGGCACAACACACTCAGGTAAAAGACGTTCCCCAGGATCCTCCACACCCAGGTGCAGCTATCCGATTTGAGGATGGAGTAGCGTGATTCCTCACTCCATGGAACTTTCTTTCACTGCTCAACTGTCCAATGACAACGCCCCTTGCCTAATAGTAGATGGGCCAATGCATCTTCTTTGCAAGAACTCACCAGACAGTTGCAGGATGAATGAAGGGAAATACCAGCTGAAGTTAATTAATGAAGATCAGACATTAGTGGAAAGTATGCCATGGAGAGTATCCAATGTCATTAGGGCCAAAAGAGCCCCACTAAGTAACATATGGAAATAAATACTACTTTTGATTCTTGTTCAGGTGTACTTTTGGAAGGATAGTGTATGGCGCTATAAGGGTAGTCAGGCTACCATCAGGGCACTACAGGTGTTACGGTTGTGAGGGGTCTGGTCTTCATTTTTATATTGGCTGAAATGGTACAGAAACATCACATTATCCACTTTCCAACCCCATATGGGGGCCCGTGTATAAAAGGTGCTCATACACGTTCGGCTGGCAGATATTTCTCCCAACTCCCCCAAACACTTGACCACTTGGTTAGGCAAGTGCAGTAAGCCACAGTTCTGATGGCGACTTATCTCCAGGGGGAACAAAAGGACCAAGCGTTGAAGTTCAACTTGCCCAAACCTTTCCCCATCTGTCAGGGGTCTACATAAACATGCAGCAGTCGTCTGAATCCACCCAAATTAATGGCTTTGGATAAGGGCGTTCGTACCATGGAAGCAGATCATGTGACTGCTATGGAGCCCATGGAGAGAGCGGCCAAGCAATGTTTGGCTCTACCAACTTTCCTTTTCCAGAGGAACTGAATTGCTCAGAAACAAGGGGAAAATATCTTGAGTGTCATCAAAGGGTAGCGGAAGTGAAAACACGCATCAGACCCTTCTGTCCTGGGTGCCAAAATAAGGCGGCCATTTTGATCTATGCTATGGCACCCCCTTTCTTCTATGTACATCACTGACTTTGGACAACGATTCACGAATGTGCATGGGGGCCTTTACAAAAATCCTTTCGCCAGATGTCTACAATGAGAGGAGGTGTAAAAGAGACCAAAGGCCTACACCTCTACGGGAACCAAATATTGCAAGAAATTCAGTTGCTTTTTTTTTTCATTTCCATGCAAAATGCCCGTTAACATTTACAAGAACTTAAATGAACTTTCTCCATTAGAAGCCGGTCTGGAAACCAGCCAAGTACTTGTACAGATGAGTGCTTTCTGCATCTGTAGGCCTGTGTGACGGGCTCTACACCATATAGTTAGAATGACAACCGAAGAGAAGGCTTGAGCACGACTGCAGCTGATGCCAAGGCACACCAAGGCTTTGGAGGCGCATGAGGAGGTCACGTTCCCAATTGTGACTTTGGCGCCAGCCCCGGGCAAGATGGCAGCTTCAGATATAAGTTGGGACTCAAGATTTGCCTGTCCCCAGCACTGAAGTCGTATCGGCGTGAACATGTGTTGCAACCGTGCGTTTTGCATTAATACATAGTGGGTGTGTAAGAGTGGGTTCCACTATGGTGAAACTGGCGCGCCTATGGACAGCCATTCACATGAAGTCCTACATTTTTCCTTCTGATGTGTCTGTCATACAGTATCTAAGAACGCTTGATCTCCCCGGTCACAGTGATCTACCGACAAAACAAAATGGCGCTATGTGTAGCAACAAAATGACGAACACTTTGGCATAACCCATCAGGCCCTATTGGAGTACAGTGTGCGCCATTGCTGCTCTTCATGCAAGCAATCCAGCATTCTGTTGTAGTTACCATTGGCAACAGAAATAATGGCGCATATGTGGACATAGCCGAAAGGTGTCTTTACACAGTGGGGCCTTGTGTGGTTTTAATGAGACTCACTTGTGCAGTACTGTGGAAAATAGCAAAAAACGCAATACCACCATCTGTGTGAATCAGAGGCATAATGTGAAGCTGCTGGGCCCCAATGCAAAATCTGGAACTGGACCCCCAACTATAAAGCTCCATTGATAGTATTGGTTTACAATATGGGGAAGAGAGACTTTATGTGCTCCCTAGGGCTCCTAGGCCCATGTGCGACCGCACCCTCTGCACCCCCTATACTTACACCCCTGGTGTGAGTGCAACCTTAGGGCTCATGTCCACAGCCGTATGCGTAAAATGCAGCAGGTCTCCTGCAGTGTTTTACATATTATACGAGTATGCACTGCACATTCCCGGAAATCTGGCGTCACGAACATGCACAGTGCAAATTTTTTTTTAATTAATTGCCCTATCTGGTCAAAGCAGGGATACATTTGGAAACGCTGCCCGTCTGCAATGTATTGCATATGGACGGCGTATCATACGCAGCTAGTACAAGGGCTGCATGTGATACACTAAGAAAGAGAGCGTACTGTGATTTATTTCTCCTATCGATATGCAGTGTGTGCATGGAAGAATGGATGTCCATTGACTTTCCTTGCCTTCATGCACCGTGAAAACACGGTCGTGGACATGAGCCCTTAGGGCAGTTTTAGACGAGCGTATGCACAAATACATTCGCCCTTACAGAACGTATTTTCGCATAAACGAATTAGGAGATGGCAAGAGGCAGGCTGATACATTCGTGCCAGCAGATCTTTTGTGATTGCAGCTCACACGCTCGCCTCTTACACCCTTTCCGTGGAATAAAATGGCAATTAAATGCCAAATTAGGATGCGCTGTCTCCTTTTTCCTCCGTTGCACGCAGGATAACTCCCTCCCCCTCCCTTTTTTTAAAGCTGCCATAGAAGTCTATGGTAGCTATCTGACTAACACGGAGAAAGATAGAGCACTTCCTATCTTTTGTCGGGTACGCACCGAGTTATAGCATAAATCCAACTTTGGGAAAGTGTTTGCATTCTATCTGAATAATGACTTATACAGACTTGCATATACCGGCCGGGTTTTTCACGCCCGTCCGATATACGGGCGTCTGAATAAGCCCTAAAACTGTTGTTTGTTACCGCCATATTATTCTTTATCACACTTTCAGTAAAGCATTGTTGGTTCAACTGGATAAAGCCTCTCCATTACTGGTATTAGGACTGTCCACTAGAGATGAGCGAGCGTACTCGGTTCGGGTGTTTTTGCACTCGAGCACTGCTTTTTCCGAGTAACTGACTACTCGGACGAAAAGATTCGGGGGGCGCCGGGGGCGGCGTGGAGGAGCCGGGGGTAGCAGTGGGGAACAGAGGGGAGCTCTCTTCCCCCCCCCCCCACTCCCCTCTACAACCCCCTGCTCACCCCCGGCGCCCCCCAAATCTTTTCGTCCGAGTAGTCAGTTACTCGGAAAAAGCGGTGCTTGAGTGCAAAAACACCCGAACAGAGTACGCTCGCTCATCTCTACTGTCCACAGATGGAAACCATTCCCAGGTGGAAGGGAGGGCTTCTGCAGAATTTCCAACATACAAGTCAAAAGGACACAGAAAATGTCAATCAGATGAATTGTTGGCCAAGCTTTATTAAATATACGTAACTTTATCTTTAGTCTGAAATGTATCACTGCTTGTTATAGGAAATATTTATCAAATAAGTGCGAACAGCAGGAGGCGGGGCCTGGATTACCAAACCATGACCGCAAGTAGGTGCTGCCCACCAAACAAGACAAAAGCCCCGCCAAGAAGGAGGTCAAGCAGAAGACTGTGAGACCCTCTGACCCCCGGCCAACAAACGAGATGTGCATGAGTCCATTTATTACAATGAGTCCTATTCTCTGTAGATCACGAGCGCAAAAACGCTTTCAAATATGGCCGTGTGAGGGAGCCCACAGGTTCCTTTACTTTATTTGCGGAATGAAAGCAGAGTATTTGTTCGCGTAACTGCATTTTTTTCAGTAACTTTTGCGCGCGAGAGTCATGTGCAATTGCACGCGCAACACTATTGCGCACACAAAATACGTGCTTGTGAACGAACCCATGGGTTCTATTTTCTGAGAACTTCGCACACAAAAATTTCACGCACAAACACGTGCGCAAAATTTGTTGGTTCGCACGCTTTGGTTGCGCAAAAAAAAAAATGCAGCATGCTCTATTTTCTTGAGCATTTATGCACCAAAAGTCCCCATAGAAGTCAATGGGGATGCGCAAATGTGTGCGTGCTTGTGCAGGGAAAAGAAGACATCTGCAACTCATTAGACTAATTAGCCATTTCAATGGCTGGGAGCATCAGTGTTTTTTTTTTCCTGACGCGCGCACATGGAAGAAAAACCGAACCATAAAATACATGCTGACGCGTACGCAAAAAAAGCATTGTTCATTCCGCAAATAGTCGGACACTCATGAGCGCACAAAACACGGACCGATCGTCGGACAAGAATAGCCCTTTACGTGTTGAGAAATCCATGGAATCTGGACCGCGCACAGACTGCTGTTTTTTGGCATTTTGTTTTCTTCTGAACCCAACACGAAGATACTGTGCGAATAAGCCCTAAAGCTCCAGCTGTATGCACGGAATGTCATACAACATACATGGCCCACGTGCAAAAAAAACGGATACATGTTGTTGTGGCAGCCAACTGTATAGGAGAGCACAGCAGCATATGCCGTCCTATGCAGAAAGGAAAGGAGGATGTGTAGCAAGTTTGGGGTGATGTAAGAAAGAAAAGTGTGCTGGTTGCGCCAAACTTATCACGCCGCGTACACCATTTTGATATATATTGCACAAAACGCTGACTTGTTTACTGTAATTACTATAACACTATTGCAGAATGTTGACCCCCACGCCCGCACGGATCGCCCGACAGCAGGAAAGTTGTGCAAGCACATAGCGAAATAATTTATCACCAATTTTTGTCCAAATTTGCACATTTTTTTTTGTGACATCTGTTCGTTTACTTGATGATGCGGAGATAAAATGGCGTCACATTTTTACGATTCTGTGCCTTCAGATGGAGGGGACATTTATGGGACCTGTTCAGTCCGTTGTAACGGAATAAATACGACGGGCTGGACTGATGATATTCGCGGCCCCTCCAGCGCAATGTCTTAAAACCGTGTCACAAACTAAACAAAAGTGTGACATGACTTCATCTTGGACTAATGAAGACCTTCCTATAAGGACTCGCGTGTGCTACCGCGGTACCAGTCTTTACATGGACTTTAAATCACGCCTCTCAAATAGAACGCACGCAAAAAAAAATCCCAGCATGCATAGAAGCCAAGATAGAGTACGGGAATTCTTGGCATGCAGCAAGTACGCATATAATTGCATACTGCATGGTCCCGTGCAGGAGATGCGCTGCAAAAACGCTTGCATGACGGCGCCCCGAGGGCTCCTTCACACTGCCAATCGCAATTTTGCTGCAAGAAAATCACGACAAAAATCGCAATTGTGTTCAGACCCTTTTTTGAGCAGCAGTGATGCTTTTTCTTGAGAATAACCTCGCATCGCTGCTGCCTGCGATAAAATCTCGCCATTTTCTCGTGCGAAAGTCAGTAGGAGTTTCTAATGTTAAAAATGCATCGAACAAAAATCGCAAGTTTATGCGTTGCGATGAGAGAAAAAGGAGGCTCCATAGGGAAACACAGGAAATAAAAAAAAAATTCGCAAAAAACGCGGAAAGATAGGAAGTGCTGTGATTTAATTAAAAAATGTTCACTCCACATCGCATGAGTGAAAACAAGTGGGAGCGAAACCATTGCAAATCGTTTGCTGCATAACTCTGCGTCTTCACTCCCTCTCGCATCGCGGGAAACTCTGCAGCTTTCAGACGCGACCGGAGAGAAGGGATTCCCCACGGGGATGAAGGAATCCCCGCCGCTGCTGTCACAGAGGATTGCGGAGTTCTTCTATTGCTTTCAATGAGGCCAGTGCTGCTGCTACCCCATTGTAAGCAATGGGATGAAGCAGAGGCGTAACTTGAAGCTCCTGGGCCCCAATGCAAAACCTGGAACGGGGCCCCCAACTATAATGCTTTATTCATAGTACTGGGCTCCCTATATGGAGAATAGAGGCCTTATGGGCCCCCTAAGGCTCCAGGGCCCGGGTGCAACCGCAACCCCTGCATCCTCTATAGTTACGCCCCTGGGATGAAGGGGTTCCCCGCTGTGATGTGAGGCTGTGGTCACGGCCGCCCGTGTAAAACTAGCCAGACTGTTTTAAAAAGTGTAAGCAAAATTAACCCTTTGGTCAACCACTCAGGCCCATGTTAGTCTGTGCTAACGAAGCACACGTGTCATCACCACAGATTTCATTCAACCAGACCTCCCATTACCTACAGGGCCGCGGCCAAACTTCTTCCCAAATTTTGAGAACCAGATTCTGTCGCTGATGAAACGAAATCTGGATGACCAAAAAACGTTACTGATGAAGCATCAACAACCCCTCAGATTTTGGCTGATCAGCGACAAAGGCTGTTTATCTGAATTTGGAAAGAAATACGACCACCACATTAAAATGAAGCACACCGTTGTTTTCCTCATGAAATTCTCTACCCGTTTCATATATCACACATCTACCTTCCCGTTGGAAAACGTGAAGTGGAATCCAAGATGGCAGCATTCAAAATGGCCGTCATGTTGGTGATATGGCCTAACCGCTTTTCCTATTTCCCCGCAGCTTGTATAAAAAGTTGTCTCACCATCTGCCAAACCGTCTTTATTCTATATGTGTGTTTTGAGACCCCCCGTCCACATAGTAACACGAGGATGAGTAGCATTCGGTACGCCGACACGTGCCGCGCACGCTACGCAATTTCCATTGCGGATTGTTATATCGAACATACATAGCGTATTCCGATCCAAGTGGATGAGATTCCTAGAGGTTTCGTCCCGCACTTTATACATATAATGCCATTACCTAGAGCGTCTGGAGCTACCAGCCTCATCCTCCTCCTCCGCCCGACACTGGGGACTCTCGGCCCACCTGTGCGCCCAGAAATCCGGATACAGCAATCACTCCAGGCCGGGGATTATGAGGAGAAGGAAGGCCAGAGGACTGAGGCGGGGAAAGCCTGCATTGTGGGAGGACTGCGCTGACGTGAGGCTATGGGGCTACTTCCTGGGTTGCCTGGATTGTTTAACCCTTAGTCCCCCTCCGGCGAGCGCACAGAAGAGGGATACTAATCCCCTGACTGCGGAATTAACCCTTTGGTAGACTACTCTGGCCCATGTTAGTCAGTGCTATTTATATGTAAGGGAATGGAATAGTTAACCCTTTGGGATAATTGCTATATTTGATACGGTCTCTTTGTAGCGGATGTATAGAAATGCCATATTTCGGCTGCCGGGAAAGCTGCGTATGTCGCTGATTACTAGGGGTTATGTTAGAAATCTTCGAATGGTCATCTAGGAAACTGACAATCGGGCATTATCGCCAATTTTAGTGCACGAGAAACGGATCGATTTTAATGCGTATGCTATCCATATGTGCTATAAGCTTGCGGAGGTGCGGCGGTCTCACACAGAAGGCGCTCAATAAGCTGCTCCTGGAACTGCAGGAAGGCGAGCGTTCCCGGGGCTTCTTATAAATTACGTATTACAGGTAGCGGTCTGAATAATTCCGGGCTCACACCGCCATATGTGGAATCCGCTTGCGGAGGCCCGCAGCGGATCCCAGCTGTGAGCCCGGCAGTGGCCCTGCGTACGGCCGCGTAATGTACTGCGCATAACTGCCTACTCACACAGGCGGCAAGAGCTGTAGAGCTTTTTTCGCTTATATTTCCCCCACCTTCACTTAGCGATGACACGTATACAATGTAGTTGCCTATGGGCTGCGGGTATATCTGTGACCATGGAGTATAATAGGCTCTATGTCGCAGATATCCGCAGTAAAATAGAATCTGTTCTGTTTTCTGCGAGTGGATTACGGAATTGCGATCCGCTTATGTGAGCGGAATTCTGTAATTCAATGCATTTGATTGATCCGCGGATCAAACGCATTTGAATCTGCAATTTCTATGTGCTCGTGTGAGACCGGCCTAATGTAGATAGCTACCTTTTTATCACGTGGCTGGGGACCGTTCAGCGAGGCCATTGGTCACAGCTCAAGGCTCTTTGGTAGCTGGGAGTAAATTTCCCAGGCCCTCCCCGGCTCCTGCGCATGTGTCCAGCACATCGCCAGCGGGGAGGTGAAACTTTTTTTTTTTGCACTTTTACGTGATCGCTGTTATCCATTGAATAGCGGCGATCACGGGCTGGGGACTGGTCACCGCGGTCCCCGGTGATATCTCCTGCCTCCCGGCTACCTTCAGCAGCTGGAAACCAGGAGATCTCAAATTTCCCAGGCCTCCCGGCCTTCTGTGCATGTGCCGAGCACATCCGCCGGGCTGAAGAAAGAAGATCCGTCCGAGAAGGAGGGCAGATCCGCAGCGTCCGGACTTATTTTTAATTCTTATTTTTAGGCCTTATGTCCGCGAAAAAGGAGGGACCCGCTGTGGGATTCCGCATGAAGAATCCGCGGCAGGCCTGATTTTCCCCATGGATATGAGGCCTTAATGATGTTTTGTGCGCATGTGCAGAAGACTGGTGTCGGGTCCTGGAGGACTAGATCGCTGTGGGGCATTGCGGAGGACGAGGTTGAATATCCATTAGGGCAGGGGTCCCCAACTCCAGTCCTCAGGGACCACCAACAGGTCATGTTTTCAGGATATCCTATGTAAGAACACCTGTGGCAATGTCTGAGGCACTGACAATAATTACATCACCTGTGCAACACTGAGGAAATCCTGAAAACATGACCTGTTGGCGGTCCCTGAGGACTGGGGTTGGAGAACACTGCATTAGGGGAGCTGAATATTTAACTTTTTAAAGATTATTCATTCACTGTAATGCAATCGCTGGTACCTGTGACCCCTCATAACAGCTTCAGGTTGTTGGCTACCTCTGGCAGCTAACAGCATGGAGCTGTCACATCCACAGACCACGCGGTTTTAATTCCCAGCGAGAGCGTGTCTTTACAGCCCAGGGGAATAAAGCCCACTAAAGCAGGGCGTAAAAAGTCTATGGGGTGGTCACTAAGGGGTTAAAGGGGTTGTCCCGCGCCGAACCGGGTTTTTTTTTTTTTCAACCCCCCCCCCGTTCGGCGCGAGACAACCCCGATGCAGGGACTTTAAAAAAAAACAGCACAGCGCTTACCTGAATCCCCGCGCTCCGGTGACTTCTATACTTACCGGTGAAGATGGCCGCCGGGATCTTCTTCCTCCGTGGACCGCAGCTCTTCTGTGCGGTCCATTGCCGATTCCAGCCTCCTGATTGGCTGGAATCGGCACGTGACGGGGCGGAGCTACACGGAGCCGGCATCCTGCACGAGAGGCTCCATTGAAGAAAGCAGAAGACCCGGACTGCGCAAGCGCGGCTAATTTGGCCATCGGAGGCCGAAAATTAGTCGGCACCATGGAGACGAGGACGCCAGCAACGGAGCAGGTAAGTATAAAACTTTTGATAACTTCTGTATGGCTCATAATTAATGCACAATGTATATTACAAAGTGCATTAATATGGCCATACAGAAGTGTATAGACCCACTTGCTGCCGCGGGAAAACCCCTTTAATACTACGTATGGTAAAGATAGGGCCAACAGAATCTTACAGGCGGTACAACAGAGTACTAGAGCCTCCATGCCTGCCGATATCACATCTTGTATCTAAACTTGAGTCGGTACAGCAGGCTACTAGAGCCTCCATGCCCGCTCATATCACATCTTGTATCCAAGCCAGAGGTGGTACAGCAGGGTACTAGAGCCTCCAAGCCCAGCCGTATCACATCTTGTATCCAAGCTAGAGGCGGTACAACAGGATACTAGAGCCTTCATGCCCTCCTGTATCACATCTTACATCCAAGTTAGAGGCGATACAACAGGGTACTAGAGCCTCCATGCCCACCCGTATCACATTTTGTATCCAAGCTAGAGACGGTACAGCAGGGTACTAGAGCCTCCATGCCTGCATGTATCACATCTTGTATCCAAGCTAGAGGTGGTACAACAGGGTGCTAGAGCCTCCATGCCCCCCATATCACATCTTGTATCCAAGCTAGAGGCGGTACAACAGGGTACTAGAGCCTCCATGCCTGCCCGTATCACATCTTGTATCCAAGCTAGAGGAGGTACAACAGGGTACTAGAGCCTCGCTTCAAGGGGTCAGTTCACATACTCTTATTTTCAAATAAAAATAGAGCGGAAATCTCCCCCATAGAGAGAAGTGAGTCCGTAGCGGGGATGGCGATACAATTGACATGTCGCTGATTTGAATTCCGCTCCGCATATCAGTTTCCGCGCGGCTTGTCGGCAGCAGACTATCGGCAGCATGTGAACGAGATTTTTGCAAATCTCCTCCACTTTGCTGCTTAGTCTCAGGTTTAAAAATGCAAGTGGAATTTCCATGCGGAATGTCGGCACGGAAATTTTGAACCCAGTCTAAGAGTCAATGATGGTGGGGCTGCAACTTCACACGCAATACTCTGGGAGATGCGTGAAACGCTGCGTAATTGCGCTTGAAAAAGAACACATCTGGAAATATTTACCCATTTCAATCAGTGTGTTTCTTTACCACGCACAAATGAACATGCCCCGCGGGCAGAAGAAGTACAGTAAGACATGCTGATACGTGCGCAAAAAGGCCTTGTTCAGTTCCCAAAACCGCAGAGCTGAGGCGCACACAATTACGTTTACGATCGTCTAAGGACTCGCTCACACGGGAGTATGTGGGCTGCAGAATCTCACACGTATTTTTCATGCACATAATATGCAGTTCTAAAGCCCATTGACTTAGATGAGACCATTCAGACGCGCGTGAAAAAAAACGTCATGTCGAATTTTGCTGCATATTACCCCCATACGCCTGTGTGAGTGAGCCCTAATACAGCACAGTACAGCATATAACAGGACACAATTCTCTCAGTGCCAACCATAATAGCCCATAACAATGACATCACAATAACTCCCGTCGCGGCCACCAGGGATCCCCAGGAGTCATTCAGTTCCACAATGCACCTTTGTGCCGGCAGTCGCTTCCTTGCATAGTCTTTACAAACTGTATGTCGGGCATTAACCCCCAGTCCTTGCAGCGCTGTTGGCTCCGGGCTCTGCTGGCACTGCCATCCAACAGGATTATACAGCGCTGCAGCATGGCTGTGGATGGATGGATCATCTTATTGTATGTCAGGTCCCGCCAAGAAGTTTACTGCTGAGCCGTCTGTGTAAAAAGGTTTATAATCTGCCGTGCAAAGCACTTATAAAATGAGTTGTTTACCACAATGCGGTAAAGCAAAAAAAACCATCTGCAAGGTTCCCCACATGATTCCAATAACCCGATAGAATCATGCAGTGCACTGCGGCCTGGAGATAAGACTCTGCCAAGGAGCCTATATGGCAAGGTAAAGACGAAGCAAGACATAAAAGAGCCATATAAGGACTTCCAGGTCCAGCTAATCAGATGTGGGCGTTCAGCAACTGAAATGGCCTTTTACCAGAAGGCTCTGTCCTTATAATGGGTTAATGATAGTTGCAGAGATAGCAGTTGAAACCAAGCCTCGGCGGACCATAAGGGGCGATCATGTGCCATACGGAAGATGTGATCTCTTCATAGTATATTCAGGGGGTGGACAAAAATATGGAAACACCGTACGAAGTGCATGCCTTAAAATAGGTCTTGACTAGAGATGAGCGAGCATACTCGCTAAGGGCAATTACTCGAGCAAGCATTGTCCTTAGCAAGTACCTGTCCTCTCGGAAGAAAAGATTTGGGTGGCGGCGCAGGTGAGAGGTGAGTTGCGGGACTGAGCAGGGGGGAGCGGGGGGAGAGAGGGAGAGATCTCCCCTCCATTCCCCCATGCTGCTCCCCGCCGCCACCCGAATCTTTTCTTCCGAGCGAGTATGCTCGCTCATCTCTAGTCTTGAAATGTCTTATTGAAACGTGATTTATAATCCCATGTAATTTAAGCGGAGGTAATAGGACATGGATAAGCAACAAAGTTCCATTGGTCAGGGATTTAAGCCACTCAGCTGCTGTTACCAGTTGGCTCCCAATACACTCGGAGCAGGGCAAGAGGTGAAGTAAACACAAATTTGGTGGGAAAGCTCTCCGCCTAGAAGGGGTCAAAAGGGCAGCTCAGTACTAATGGTTAAAATCCCATGCATTTCGCATGGTGTTTCCATATTTTTGCCCACCCTCTGTGGGGCCTGCACACAGCCATGTAATCACATATGACAGAATTCTCAGTTGGTGCTGATTAGGTGCTGGGAGCACAATTGGCTTTTGCATCGGACCCTGTAGCTAAGGGCCGTAAATTTCCAGGAAATGTACTTTTATAGTATAGGAGAACTGTAGTACTAGGTTACCTGAGATTCTTCCTATACAGTTAGGGCTGCATAGTGACATTAGCTTTTTTGAAACTACATGAAGAAGTGAGATACCAGCCAGCTTGATACCCACATGTAGGGTATATTCACACGCCACGTATATAATAGGGATGAAAGCGTTAACTTTGCGTAGTTGGATAAATGCTATAATTACTGGTAGTTATAGCAAAACTGCTAATATGTAGCATACAAATATGCAGTCTGGTTGATGTAACAGACACTGTTGTGGCCCTTGTGGACAATATGTAAGTGTTCTTGATTTTAAATATGCAGCGGCCGGGGTTAGTCCTTTGGCCGGGGAAGACTGCAGGGATGCAAGAAGGTGCGTCGCCACAATGGCGCTATCATCTCTTTCAGGTACCTCCAATAACACACAGTCCAGCTCGGCTACATGCAGGGCAATCAAATTAGCAACCGTGCTATAGAACTCTTGGTACTTATCTGTTCACGTGACGCCAGTGCCTCTTCTGAGTGATAAATAACCTGAGACGGGTAAATAAGTCCACAGTCAAAGATGTAGTTTTAAACCAGTTTTTGACAATTTTCCAACTTTGATTTTTCAAGTACATCGTACGACAGACAGTCTTAGGTACAACTTTTTAGTCATTAAGATTCACTCCTCTCCCATAGTGCAGTCATCATCAATCTCAATTATCTGATGGTAGAACTCTTGAGAGAACACTCCAGACACGAAGGGAAACACTTATTCCTCAATCACCACTCACTACGTCCCTGAACTTGCTTCTCTAGTGGCATTCTTGCAGTGCAGTTGATTACGTGAAACTTGTCTTCCGACCTGCAATAGCAGAGTTAGTCCCTTCTCTTCTTCGTGTAGTTAAGCAGGGGAGTGTGTGATACCATCTGCCAACTCCTTAGTATAGGATACAGTCTCTGAGCTCCATTCCCCAAAGGGGATACTTCCCATGGCAATTTGGTGAAGGCCCGGGGCACGGCCCAGGCAGAAGCAGCAGAGCCACCTGCTCACACGTCCTCTTCCACCAACTACATCTCTACTCTCCCTTGACACTACTAGCTCGACCCCAACCTCTCTAACAACCAATCACACCACTCAGAGCAGGTTAGGGAAACAAACACACCAACACCATCAAAAATGGTAAAACTAACATGAACACAGTACATAGACCACCATACATACAAAGACAATCCAACTGTGGTAGACAATCACTACCTGGAGGTACCCTAACTCTGGGCCACTACAGTTCCCCCCTACTTAAAGAAAGCCAACCTCGGCACCCTCTGGAACTAGAGGCAAAAGTCAGAGACAAAGATTCCTCAGTGTTCTAACCCATTAACAAGACTCCTAACCTCCCAATAAAGAGGGCCTTTTACCAACTACGATAAAGAGTTGGCTGGAGACTGCAAATCTCACTAACTCAGACTGGCGAGGGCATGACAAAACCTCAACACTCTCCCCATTTTGGTTACAGCAAAGCATATAATCTAACTGTTACGGCACTCTGCCCCCCGAGCGCCAGTTGGGGTGCCCTGATCTCCTGCACCCCACTGTCCCTGCCTACTTGCCTCGGCCCTGGCTAACCCCAGGCGGACAACTGGGCGGCAGTCCCTGCACTGGCTAGGGACCTGTCGACTACCTGGATGGAACAACTAACAGGGGACAGAGTGCCGACAGAAGAGGCAGGTGAAACAGACCAACAAAACTACGAGGTGAAACAAGGCTGGAGGTGGAGCTCACAGGCAACGAAAGGAAACTGACAAGCAACTAGGACAGACTAGAATAGACCTGACTAGAGGCTAGCAGAACCAATAACTGGCAGTGAGTTCAGGTCACTGCCAGCCTTTTAACTAAAAGCCTCCGCCCCGGGGCGGAGAGTGGGAGGAGCCGACTCTCCCCCTGTTGCATAAGGGAGGTGGATGAGAGCGGGCGGCACCCTACGGGCGGACACGCCCACGCCGCAGCACGCTGGCTGCTCCACGCTGCTGCACGCTGGCTGCTCCACGCCGCCGGGAGATCCCTGACAGCACAGCTCCGGGACGCCGAAGCCGAGCTCGAAGCGGCGCGCGCCGGCCGCGGGACCCAGCGCCGCCCTGCATGGTAACATTACCCCCCCTCTGACGGGGGACCTCCGGGCCCCCGGAAACTCGACCAGGCTTATCTGGAAAACGACGGTGGAACCGCCGTACCAACACGGGAGCATGAACATCACATGCGGCCACCCAGGAATGATCTTCTGGTGGAAAACCCTTCCAGGCCACCAAGTATTGTAGGATTCCTCGACACCGACGAGAGTCCAGTATCTCCTGGACCTCGTATTCGACTTCATCCCGGACCAGGGTGGGCGGAGGGGGACCGGAGGTGGGTATCACCGAAGGGACAAAAGGTTTCAGCAGCGACTTATGGAATACCCTGTGAACCCTCCATGTGGTTGGCAACCCCAGCTCGTAGGCGAGTGGGTTCACCACACGTGTGATGGCAAACGGCCCCACGTAACGTGGCGCCAGCTTCAAGGACGGGACCCGCAATTTGAGATTTTTAGAAGACAGGTATACCTTCTGTCCCACCCTGTAAGGTTCAGACACAGACAGACTCTTCCCACTGCGCAACTGCATACGGGCCCCCGCTGCCTCCAAGTTTCTCTGCACCTCTTTCCATACTCCCCGAAGCGTATCTGTGGCGTCATCCGCTGCCGGACAGAGCGACGGAGTAGGGATTGCTGTAAGGAAGCGAGGATGCTGACCGTATACACTAAAAAATGGAGACACCCCAGTAGAAGAACAAAGGCGGTTGTTTAGTGCAAACTCTGCCAACGGCAGGAACTCTGCCCACTGGTAAGCCTTTTCGCTGGCAAACAACCGTAAGTATTGCACTAAGTCTTGGTTCTTCCGCTCAGTCTGACCATTAGTCTGCGGGTGGAACGCTGACGAGAAGGAAAGCGACGTTCCCAGGTTTCTGCAGAAGGCACGCCAAAACTGCGACACAAACTGAACCCCGCGATCAGATACAATATTTTGGGGAACCCCATGTAGGCGAATTATTTCCTTTACAAAAATCGTGGCAAATTCTTTTGCCGAGGGTAGCTTTTTTAACGCCACAAAATGTGCCATCTTTGAGAACCGGTCGACCACCACTAAGATAGTGGTGCATTTCTGGGATTCTGGTAGGTCAGTGATGAAATCTACTGATAAGTGAGACCAGGGACTGGAAGGAACCGGTAGTGGTCTCAGAGGACCCTCCGGAGGACGCCGCCGACTCTTATTGCGAGCACAGACCGAGCAACCCCTCACAAAGTTGCGGATCTCCTGAGACATGCCTGGCCACCAGAAGTATCGGGAGCAAAGCTCCAGGGTCCCCTGGAACCCTGGATGCCCGGCGAGAGCCGACGAGTGGGACTCATCCATGACTCTAGGGCGTAGGGTCTCTGGCACAAACCATCTGCCCTCCGGCACCCCTGACGGAGCGTCCTGCTGGGCATCCTGTAGTTGAGGGACGAAGTTAGACTCTAACACTGCCACCACCACGCCGGGGGCTAAGATATTCTCGGGAGTCATGGTCCCACTGTCTGGTACCCCGAAACTCCGTGACAGAGCATCCGCCTTCACGTTCTTCTCTCCGGGGATATATGTCACGACAAAGTTAAACCTGGCGAAGAACAACGCCCACCTGGCTTGACGAGCAGTGAGTCTTTTCGCATTGGCGAGATATACCAGATTCTTGTGATCAGTATATACGGTAATTGGGTGTCTAGCACCCTCAAGATGGTGTCGCCACTCTTCCAGAGCCCATTTGATAGCCAACAATTCCCGGTTACCCACGTCGTAGTTGCGCTCAGCTGAATTGAACTTACGCGAAAAGAACGCACATGGGCTATAGCCAGACCTCCCACTGACTTCCTGCGACAATACTGCTCCTGTCCCCACTTCCGACGCGTCTACCTCAATAAAAAAGGGTAGTAGTGCGTCCGGCTGTATTAGCACCGGGGCAGTCGTGAATGCCTTTTTTAGACGGCTAAAGGCCTCAAGGGCTGCAGGCGACCACTTACCCAAGTCAGCCCCCTTCTTAGTCAGGTCGGTCAGAGGTTGAGCAATAACTGAGTAATTTCTAATGAATTTGCGGTAGAAATTTGCAAAACCTAAGAACCGCTGGAGAGCCTTGAGGTTGTCGGGTCTGACCCATTGGGAGATTGCTGCTACTTTATCAGACTCCATCTGAATCTCTGTGGGGGAAATTACATAACCAAGGAAGGATACTTGTTTAGAGCCAAAAGTACATTTCTCTAATTTGACAAAAAGTTGATACTCGCGCAAACGGGTCAGGACCAACCTCAGGTGCCGCACATGTGAATCCCAGTCAGGTGAGTACACCAGGATGTCGTCCAGATAAATGACCAGAAATACCCCCAGGAAGTCGTGGAAGACTGCGTTCATAAAACCCTGAAACACAGCGGGGGCATTACAGAGTCCAAAAGGCATGACCAGACATTCAAAATGTCCTAACGGGGTGTTGAACGCTGTCTTCCATTCATCTCCCTCTCTGATGCGAATTAAATTGTAAGCCCCCCTTAAGTCCAGTTTGGAGAACCAGTGAGCCCCTACCACCTGATTCAACAAGTCAGGAATTAGGGGCAAGGAGCACTGGTTCTTCACAGTGATTTTATTCAAGGCCCGATAATCCACACAAGGCCTTAGTGTCCCGTCCTTCTTCTCTACAAAGAAGAGACCTGCCCCGGCCGGGGACCTGGACGGCCGGATATGTCGGTTGGCCAGAGCTTCCGAGACATAGGACTTGAGGGCTTCATGCTCACGACCTGACAGATTGAATATGGCTCCCTTAGGGATGGGACCGTCGGGAATCAGGTCGATACCACAGTCCCACTCCCTATGGGGGGGCAGAGCCTTAGACAGTCGTTTGGAGAATACATCCTGAAAGTCTGACAAATACTCCGGAATGAGCACCGTATCTGCGGAGCACACAGCTATAGTAGACAGGTGATTGTGACACGATGACCCCCAATGAGTCAATTCCCGGGTGGACCAATCAAATTGGGGGTTGTGCAGTGCCAACCAGGGCATACCAAGCACCACATCAACCGACATTTTTTCCATAACCAAGAAAGACAGTTCTTCCGAGTGGAGGACCCCCACCGTGAACTGTAATCTTGGGGTCCTCCATCGTACCAAGCCTGTAGAGAGAGGGGTAGCATCAATGCTGGTAAAATGAATTGGCGTCTTCAACGCCACAAATTCCGCCATCAGAGAACGGACAAAACCCAGACTTATCAAGTTAGCGGCTGCTCCGGAATCAATAAACGCCCGCCCTGATCGGGAAAAATCCCCGAATCTAACATGACACGGTACCAAAAGTTTAGGAAGTACCTGAAGTCCTAGGCGATCCTCCCTGCAATCGCCTAGGACTCGGAGTTTTCCGCCGGTTCCGGCTGCGGGCGTTTGAGACCTCAGTGGGCAGGTTATCACCCGATGTCCAGCTTTCCCGCAGTAGAGGCAGAGACGATGCAACAAACGGATCCGGCGTCGCTCTTTGGGGTCCAGCGGGTCCACCTCCATCGGCTCGGGCGCAGAGACTGGTAAGGAGGAGGAGGGACCAGGGCCACTGACCTCCCTGACGCTACGGGTCTGCCTGTCCTGCTTCCTAGACCTGAGCCTCCTATCTGCTCTCACCGCTAGCTCCATAGCCTCCCTTAAGGACCCGGGAACGGGATGGGAAATTAACAGGTCTTTAACTGCGTCCGAGAGGCTCTGCAGAAAAATGTCCTTCAGCGCGCTATCGTTCCATGTCGTATCCCCCGCATAGCGTCTGAAGTTGGAGCAATAATCCTCCACACACGACAACCCCTGCCGCAGCGCCAACAACTGTGAAACCGCCAACCCCGCTCGGTCCGGTTCGTCGAAGATACCCCCGAGTTCCTGAAAAAAGGAGTCCACGGACTGCAGGCAGGAGGAACCCTCGGGGATGGAGAAAGCCCATGTCTGTGCCGAGCCCCGCAGCAGGGACATTATCAGCCCGACCCTCTGAGCCTCCGACCCGGAAGAACGGGGACGCATGCGAAAAAACAGGCGACACGCCTGTCGGAAAACAAAAAACTTGTTCCTCTCCCCAGAAAACACCTCGGGAAGAGGGCACTTGGGTTCGGGGCTGGTTGAGGCGTCCGACCCCTGCGACACCCCCCGCTGCTCCTGGGCCACCATGCGGGCGGATAAATCCTGGATCACAGGCACCAGGGCCTGCAGCTGGTTCGTGAGGGAACTGATCGCCTCCATGACAAAAACGGTTTTAAAGGGCCAGTTATTATGTTACGGCACTCTGCCCCCCGAGCGCCAGTTGGGGTGCCCTGATCTCCTGCACCCCACTGTCCCTGCCTACTTGCCTCGGCCCTGGCTAACCCCAGGCGGACAACTGGGCGGCAGTCCCTGCACTGGCTAGGGACCTGTCGACTACCTGGATGGAACAACTAACAGGGGACAGAGTGCCGACAGAAGAGGCAGGTGAAACAGACCAACAAAACTACGAGGTGAAACAAGGCTGGAGGTGGAGCTCACAGGCAACGAAAGGAAACTGACAAGCAACTAGGACAGACTAGAATAGACCTGACTAGAGGCTAGCAGAACCAATAACTGGCAGTGAGTTCAGGTCACTGCCAGCCTTTTAACTAAAAGCCTCCGCCCCGGGGCGGAGAGTGGGAGGAGCCGACTCTCCCCCTGTTGCATAAGGGAGGTGGATGAGAGCGGGCGGCACCCTACGGGCGGACACGCCCACGCCGCAGCACGCTGGCTGCTCCACGCTGCTGCACGCTGGCTGCTCCACGCCGCCGGGAGATCCCTGACAGCACAGCTCCGGGACGCCGAAGCCGAGCTCGAAGCGGCGCGCGCCGGCCGCGGGACCCAGCGCCGCCCTGCATGGTAACACTAACCTGGCATGACTTTCCAAGAGCTTCCTTCTCAAGTCAGTCTGGAACCAACAACAGCGTGAATTAACATAAGGACACACCAACACCACCAAAAATGGTGACACTAACATGAACACAGTACATAGACCACCATACACACAAACACTACCTAGAGGTACCCTAACTCTGGGCCACTACAAATACGATCGCCATTCTAAAGGTTTATGTTGCAGGGTCCTGGCATGCAGGAGACACCAAGTCAGAGTAGTGCCCTGCCCTCTCTTACTAGCGGCTCTGACCACCATTGTCAGAAGTAGCCCACTGGCTGTGATGTTTAGCCCTGCCCCTTCCAATCTGGAATCTTTTTGTGCAGCCTCATAGAGGATATGTGTGTGAAAGGGGTTGTCACCCTTACAGTGATATGGGTGGTGACATGGCTGGCACATCATTGGCCATAAGAATGCCCCTTGGCTAGGGATTGTGTATTGGGCTAAAAGCCAGCTCCAGGTCACATGTTGGCAGCTATATTGGCCAGATATAAAGTAATTAAGAGCTGCGTCACAGCCTTTCAAACAGAAAAGATAGAGATGCTACAGTGTGACAGCAGCAGGGACAGTGTGCGAGAGAGTCGCCAGGACTGAGAGAGGAAATAAAGGACAGGCCACAGAGTGACGTGGCAGCCGCCATTGCAAACTGTGTGGCACCTACAGTGCATTGAGGCTGCAATGTTAGTTTGTGCCAGGGACCTCCGGAAATAAAGTATGCAGTAGTACGGATGGAGACGGATAGTCATAAGAGGGATTGAAAAGTCTTGTTGGACCAAGATTGATGCATATTGTTATCGTGAAATTGGGCTTAAAGTTATGCAACGGTCAAGTATCACGCCCTTCTAGAAAGCGGAGATAGTAATTTGGTATGCTGCGCCATCCTGAACCTTCACCGCACCACCAGCGGAGGAGCCCATTTCTGTTTGTTTTTGTCCCAACTGCATGCTATAGCACAGATTCATTTCAGAGGGAAGTAATTGTCATTTTAATGCCATATTATACCAGAAATCCAACTGTAATCTGAACACGGTACGCGCAACTCACCACGGGTCTTGGCTTATGCAGGTGGAAAATCCGAACGGCACAACTTATTGCCTTTCACTCCCCCTTCTTCAATTCCAGTTAGAACTCCAGTCTTAGGTTGGTCTCACTCGACCGGATTTGAATTGCGGATTCCACAATCGTATGATCCGCGGTAATAGGCTGTTCAATCAAAGGCATTGGACTACACAATTCCACTCACACTAGTGGGTCGGAATTGCGTAATCCGTTCGCGGAAAATAGAACACAGCATGTTCCATTTTACATCACACTTTGCAATAGAGAGCCCATTGTGTTCCATGGTCACGGATATACCCGCAGCCCATATACAGTGGGCTGCGGGTACCTGCGTCATCGCTAAGTGATGGCGCGGGAAATACAAACAAAGAAAAAAAGGCGTACTGGGCATGAGTGATTTTTCACGGTCATTTGCAGTACATTACGTGGCCGTACACGGCCGGGCTCACAGCTGGAGTCCGCTGCAGACCTCGGCAAGTGGATTCTGCATACGACCATGTGAGTCCGGCCTTACTTGTAGCCCATGGAAGTGGCAACTGGGGTTTCCCACTGCTTCTGACATTGGGGTCTTCGGTTGGTTCGGGCAATTACTTATGCTATGCTGACCTCTCTCCAACTGTGCTGCCCTAAGATGGCGCCCACATTTTAATTCATCCACTTCCACCTAACCACCTGCAGTCACATGACCTCTTAGGATAATTTTACACGGCCAAGAGCGATATCGGGCTGTGAAACGTGGCCCAATATTGCGCTTGGAAACATGTGATTTCCCTGCGGATGTGTTTTTTACAATGGGAAAGCTCACATCGCATCGCACTCGCGAAACACTCCACAGCGGGGGCGGGGGCGCTACTTCCCTGAAGGGATGCAAGGCGGGTTTTAACACAAAAAAACCCGCCTCGTATCTGCGGGGACATCGTAGGTTGGCGAGCGTGATATCGGGCTGAGTTTAACGGTCCGATATCGCACTTGTGCATGTGAAATTAATCCTAATGTGCAAAATAAGCATAATGGCGTGGGCACAGGAGCTGGGCATGAGGTGTGACAGACTTTTAATTTATTCAATATTTAAATCCTTGTGTAAGGGGGAAAAGATTTAACTTTTTTGTTCTGTAAAAACATTTAGATGCCGCGATCAGCAATGACTGCAGCATCTGTGGGGTTAAACGGTATACAGGAGTAATAAGATGAGCAAGCCCTCATCATTTCACTCCTTTTCTGGGAAAAACCCCATATGTGACAATCAGAGAGCAAATATGCTTTCTGTTTGATGGGGAGTTGATAACATGAACGAAAAATGTCAAGAAGATATGCAGGATGAACACAGATCTTCTCTGTTCCTGCTGGTCTCCCCTCCCTCTCTCTCTCCTCTGCGCACACACTGACAAATGACAGCTGTAAGGTTAAACGGCCTACAAATAAAGAAAAATTGAATACTCGGCTGTCCACGCCGCACTGCAACCAGCGCTGCAGCCCTGGTGCGTGCCACATGGAAGGAAGAAGCAGAGGGCAATCATGTGCTTCAGCGGTGATTCTCCTATGGCCACTGAAGCCTGTGAGTGGTTGAGAGGTTACATCCACAATGAAGGGCGCTAGATCGCCCTCTGCTTCTTCTAGGTTCCACGCGGCGGCCAAGGAGGCTGCTGCGTTGGACGGGGAGCAACTGGGGTATGTGAGTGTACAATTTTTCTTCATTTTAAGGCCATTTAAACTATTTTCAAATCCCGAAAAATTCCTTTAAGGCGCAGCCGCCATCTTGCATCCTCTATAGACGTGAAATTTTAATATAAAACGTCACTCAATTGCTGCTAAGTGACAGGGTGTAAACATTTTGCACTGGGGAGTCTGAAGTGCTTTCCAGTTAAGTGGGAAACTTTGTTTTTTAATGGACTTTCCCATAGAGAGAGGAGCGAGTGAGCGGCTCTGGCCCCGCTCATCTTGGACGAAGCAATCGCATTACAACATCCAAGATGGCCAATAGTGAATGGAAAGAAATCTCGTCAGACCGCGTAAAAGATCATGGGGAATAATTAATGCATATACGGTATGTATCTACAGACCCCTATTGGTAGAAGAGGGTATTACATGCTCTGTTTCACAATACGGGCTCATGCACATAGCAATGTTGTGTGTTCATCACCCTGTGCAGCAACACGTGGAGTCCCTACTGATCCATATTCCAGTCCCATAGGTACGGTACGGTGTATTCTCTCCTAGCGGCACTGCTTCCATGTAACGCATCAAGGAGAACGTCCGAACATCCTTTTGAATGCCTCCTTGTATATTCAGGGATATTAGAGGGGCCAGTATAATTCTGTAGGGACGTTTTTACAGATTTGCACTATAGCCCTATGGATGAGGCCTACGGGTAAGTTATACAAATCTAGTACAAAGTCGGAAAAGTCGCCGGTGCCACTTTTTTATGAAGGCTGTTTAACGGGGAAAAAAATCAGTCTTTTTTGCGGATAGCAACCAATCACAGCGCAGCTTTCATTTCTTTTACTGCTGGCAAAATGAAAGCTGTGCTGTGATTGGTTGTTATGGGCAACACAGATTTTTCTATCACCAATATAATAAAGAGTGAGATCTAGCCGTGTAGCCTTGATGGTTACCAGCATTTTGGTATCGCTCCATTCTTTATTATTTTGGTATCGCTTTGCACCTTTTTGCTTTCTCTAGGGTATTTCAGAGCCGCCGCTATTTTAGGAGATAGAGCTTAAACTCTGCATAATCTTGGGAGCTCCTTTATCTCTTTTATCTTATGCATAGCAGTTTTTCTGCATGTAAAGGACTCTATGGGTCAGCAATACCATCGTTTCCCATTAATCCATAACTAGACGACAGCTCTGATATTTTTTTCTCCCTTGTATTTTGGAGGAAGTTATCTTTATAAAAATCCTCGGGTCACAAGTTGACTTTTATATCTTTTCGTCTAATGGTTCCTGATGAGCTGTCATACCGACGGCGAAACGCGTTGAACCATTAATGAACCATTAAACAACCGCTATCTGTATCGTGACTATTACGAACACCCTAGAGAGTTATAATCTTCCTCTTCTAGGTTGATGATTAGAGATGAGCGAACCTACTCGGCCATGCCCCGAGCGCCGCGATTTTCGAGTACTTCCGTACTCGGGCGAAAAGATTCGGGGGGCGCCGTGGGTGAGAAGGGGGTTGCAGCGGGGAGTGGGGGGGGGAGAGGGAGAGAGAGAGGGCTCCCCCCTGTTCCCCGCTGCTACCCCCCGCTCCGCCACGCCTCCCCCCACCCCCCGGCGCCCCCCGAATCTTTTCCCCCGAGTACGGAAGTACTCGAAAATCGCGGTGCTCGATCGAGTAATTACTCGAAACGAGTACGTTCGCTCATCTCTATTGATGATCTAAGAAATCTTCTTTCTAAAGTCTTCTTCTAGTATACATTGGATATGTTACCCTGTTTATTATAGGTATATCCTAGTCTTGGAAAAATTTGTTTTTTTTCCCTTTTTTCAAAACTCTATCTCTATACCTCTATGTGACGACTTTATTACCGCCACATTCTCTTTGTGTGATAGTTTTGTTTAGTGTTTGTCTCGAGCCCCTTCTAATTTGTAAAAATGTAACAAAATATAAATTTTAGCCATGTCTAATATGTACTAAAAAAACATTTAATTTTTTTTTAAGTGTGGTGAAATGAAGAAAAAAATGCAATTGTGCCATTTTCTTTAGTATATATGGTGTTCACAGTGCAGTGAAAATAACATATAACCAATGTTCTTTGGCACTGGCGTAACTACAGGGGATGCGGTTGCACCCGGATCCAGGAGCCTTAAAGGGCCCATAAGGCTCAAGGCTGCCACGTTAGGCCATTGTCACTCTCCATCCTGGGTCGCGGAGGGAACCTCCCCCCCTCAGACCTGTTTCAACTTTGACATGGCATCTAAACAGTTAACTGTCGCGATCAAAGCTAATGCCAGAAGTTGCCAGTGGCTGTCAAAAATCGCTGATGGTCGCCAAGTATGGAGCAGACTCCCAAGCCCTATTGATGGAGCCTTGTTGATGCATGCAAGGAAGACTTTTCCATTCATAGATCTGGAAAAGCTGGGTGACAAGTTCTATTGGTGCTGCAGTAGCGGTTATATTGGTTGTCACCATCTTTCCAGACTCTTATCCTTGTTCCTACATCTGTAAGGATACAACGATGAATATTTGTTGCTCATTTCACCAATTACTCACCATTTCCATTAAACATGTACAGGCATGTGCCCAGCTCTTGGCGGAATATTTTGACAGGCGTTATGGCGGGATTTGTCCACTAGATGGCGCCGTTACTCCAACAATTCCCGCCTGCTTTTACCTTTACTCCACAAACTCAGAGATATGTGAGAATAGCTGCAGGCGTGTGTACAATACTGTCTGCTATCTGACTGGCACACGAGGGGTGGTTATATATACACTCTATGATATAAGCAGTCATGCATGCGGATGTTTATATTTGCGCACTGGGACCAGGATCACTGCGAAGGCGCAGACCCCTAGTGGAGAGAATAGGAGAACAAAAAGGCCTGGACTGACATTGGTGTGGACTTATTAGTCTTGTTTTTCTGCTCAGAGGTCAAACTTTACAACAGTTTTATTAACCCTTTAACAACAGCAATTTCTCAAATTTTCCTTTTCGTTTTTTCTTCCGAGAACGATAACTTTTTTATTTCTCTCTTGACACAATCATACGAGGGCTTGTTTTTTTTAGGACAAGCTGCATTTTTTAATAGTACTATTTAATATGCCATATAATGTATTGAAAAACGTAAGTGAAATAGTAAAAAACACAATTGTGCCATTGTTTATTAACCCCTCCCTACCCTAGGATATAAATTTACATCCTGGCTGGGAAGGGGGTCCCGTGAATCAACGTAAACTTTTGTGCCATCTGCAGTGGGAGGTGACTGCGACTGACTGCCAGCCTTCCACTGCAACACTTTCCATGGTGCGATCAATGTTGATTGTGGCATGTAAAGGGTTTACAGAGTAGGGCGCTCCCTCTATAATTTCATCAGCCGGCCACCATGTATTCACGGCAACCAGATGCAAGACAGGGGTGTCCAGGTCTTCCATGGGCTGTGATTGCTATGCATACTGATGATAATGCATTGCAGTATAAAAGTATTGCAGTTTATTATCAGAACATTCATAGGATTGCAGGTTCAAGTTCCCTACCGAGGCATAAAAAAATGTAAAAAAAAAATAAAATAAAAATGGCAAGTAACAAAAATCGTTTTTGTGCACCCACACGTTTGGTATCTTTACATCTGTAAAGACACATACAATAAATTCGATACACTTTTTATACTGCACGGAAAATGGTATAAAAAAATACAGAGTCAAAATGCTCTTTTTGTTCACTTCAAGTAAAGAAATGACATAAAAGGTGATCAAAAAAGCCATAGATACCTCAAAATGGTAAAAACAATCTCTTACAGAGCATTGATAGAAAAATAAAAAGATATCAGACTTTGAATGCAGCAATGCAAAACGCCTATTTGCATGAGGTCCGTGAGTCTTGCAACACACCAATCTCACGAGAGTTTCTCAGCCGCGTGAAACCGGCTTAAGGCCCCCTGTCCACGGCAGTGATTTTGCCGGCGGTAAACCACATGCTGCAAATTGCCCTGATAGGGCTGACCGGCGGAGCAGCTCCCGTGGCGGAGATAAGCCGTGGGACTTGGCATCGCCTGTGGACAGCCGGTCTTATGCTGCATGAGGAACACTGCAAAAAAAAAAAAGACAGAATTCATATTTTTTTTCTCCCTGCCTTACAAAAAAAATGTAATAAAAGTTATATAATACATTATATGTACCCCAAAAATGGTACTGATAAAAACTACAACTCGTCAAGCAAAAAACAAGCCCAATGGCATAAGGCCATGTCGATGAAAAAATAAGGGGTTAAGTTTGGTTTTTACGGTGTTCACGGTACAGAGGAAATCACATGTTCACTTTATTCTGTGGGTCAGTACAAATGTGGCAGATAGCACATTTATACAGTTTTTATGTCCACTCATTGTCAGCGCCGATCCCTCCTCTAGGAGTTGTTGGATGGAATGAGACTTTCCATGTGTGATTATAACGTGGATATAAGTGATTACAATATCAGAGCAAAAGGAGAATTTATTGTGGAGAACTGACTGTAGGGAGGCTCTAGTACCCTGTTGTACGGCCCCCAGCTTGGATACAAGATGTGATATGGAGGGGCATGGAGGCTCTAGTACCCTGTTGTACCACCTCTAGCTTGGATACAAGATGTGATACATAGAGGTACGGAGGCTCTAGTACCCTGTTGTACGGCCTCTAGCTGGGATATAAGATGTGATACGGACAGTCATGGAGGCTCTAGTACCCTGTTATACGGCCTCTAGCTTGGATACAAGATGTGATACAGGTATCATGGAGGCTCTAGTACCCTGTTGTACTGCCTCTAGCTTGGATACAAGATGTGATACGGGTAGCATGGAGGCTCTAGTACCCTGTTGGGCCGCCTCTAGCTTGGATACAAGATGTGATACAGGCGGGCATGGAGGCTCTAGTACCCTGTTGTACCACCTCTAGCTTGGATACAAAATGTGATACATGAGGCCATGCAGACTCTAGTACCGTGTTGTACAGCCTCTAACTTGGATACAAGACGTGATACGGCGGGCACAGAGGCTCTAGTACCCTGTTGTACCGCCTCTAGCTTGGATACAAGATGTGATACATGCAGGCATGGAGGCTCTAGTACCCTGTTGTACCGCCTCTAGCTTGGAGATGTGATACGGGCAGGCATGGAGGCATACAGGTTCTGCTTGGTATCCTGCGGCAAATTGCTCTACTTTTGCTGTAACTGAGATTCTAGATCGTGCAAACTGGTAAGCTGTCAAACCTAGTGTCCCAGATGGTCCCATACATGTTCTATTGGTGATAAATCTGGTGACCAGGCAGGATACAGAAGTGTGATAATGTTGTGGGGACATTCCTGTGACCCCCTTGTGTGTGCGGCCGAGCATTATCCTGCTGGAAAATGCCTGTTGGAAGCCGCCATGAGAGGAACACATGTGGCTGCAGGATGTCCTGATATCGCTGAGCGGTCATCATCAGTCGTACCACTACTAGTGGGGACCGACTGTCGTATGCGATGACCCCCCCCAGACCATCACACCAGCAGGGGGCAGTCTGCCGCTCCACAGCACAAGAAAAATTAAGGCGCTCAACCCGAGGACTCCAGACAGCAACACAACCGTCGTCAGCGCCCAAACTAAAGCTGGATTCATTGCTGAAGACAAACCGGTTCCACTCCGTAGGAGTCCAGTTTTTTCCTCCACGATACCACTGGAAACGGAGGCAAAGGTGGGTGTCAAAGCCAGTACACGTAATGAGCGCAGTAAGACCAAATGTCCTTCAGCCAAGTGCCTGGAAATGGGGTGTAACCACCTGTCTCTGGATGGCAGACAATGAAACAGTTGGAGCTGCTCGTGCTTGCAGAATGATCAGATGCTCCTCTCCACTGGTGGTCTGTCGAGGGTGACCTTGAACCTGATCGCCTTGTGTGCCCTCATGTATGCATTGGTACCAACATTTCCTAACAGTCTGGTCAGAACGGCCCGGTGGGGAACAATTCATCGCTACGACCATCCAGCTTCTTACATCCCAATAATGCGCCCCCCTCTGGTAACGGGGTGAAATCTCTCTTCTCTGCACCATAATGGCGTCTAGTGGTCAACAAGCTCCACACAAGCAGAAGAAGAGGTCACTACACACAAGGAGCCTCCGAGAGCCTTATATAGGCCTAGGAGGGAACCACTTTTAGGGCTTCAGGTGGCAAGACCTTCCATCTAATCACCACAACCCATCATTTACAGATCTGCCTGAGATGGAACTGCATGCCTAATTTTGCAGCAAAAGGACAACTCCATCTAGAGGCGTCCTAGGGATTTTTTTTTTTACAAAGCGTGTATTGTACTGTCGATGTGGTTGTCTGAGGGCTTTGTTTGTAGTTTTTTATTGGTACCATTTTTGGGTACATATGACTTTTTGATCGCTGTCTATTTATCCTTTTTTTTTTAGGACACAGGGTGCACAAAAAACATAATTCTGGAATTATGTATTTTTTTTCTGACGACATTCGCTATGTGGGATAAATAATAATATACTTTAATAGTTCTGACATTTAAGGACGTCGCGATACGAAGTTTTCTGTTTTTGCTTTTTATTCATATGACAAGTTGGAAAAGGGTTTTCTTGAACTTTTAATAAGTTTTTAATTGTTTAATATTTTAACTTTTTTTACAATTTTTTTTAAGTCCCCATAGTTTGATTGCTTCTATAGTATACTGCAATACTTCAGCGGCTGCGAGGCTAATTTCACCCAAATGTATTTGCAGAGGCATTTCCACACGTTAAAAAGCCGCAAGAATAACGCGACCGAGCGATGCCTTTGATTTCAAGGTCTTCGTCCAGACTAACCTGTTTATACTGCTTGTGTGAGAAAAGATAGGACCTGCTCTCTCTTTCACGGACGTATATTTTATACGGGTCGCGAACCTATCTTTGTCCGTGTTACGCAGAAAGCTGCCATAGACATCTATGGCAGCTTAAGGGAGGAGGGGGGAGTTACCCTGCATACAACTCAGGGAAAAGAAGACAACTGCCCTAATTGGGCATTTATTGCCATTCTGATCATTTCTTCTACTCGTTACTTGCGATTGGTTCAGCGCAGCGAACGTTTTGCAGCACATCCGTTCCGCGTGAGTATGGCCTTAAGGGCTTCTTCACACAACCGTATTTGCATATGTTTTTGCGTGCGTAAGTTTTAAAACACATGGCTTTGTTCGTTCATACACAAATACGTTCCGTTAAGGTGAGCGTTTTTGCGCATATGTTTTTGTGAAGCCCCCCTGAGGCTACATTTAGACTTTTTATCTATTACTTTAACCCTTTCCAATCCACTATCTGATGTCTGAAGACATTATGATTTAAGGCTGTACACCTTGGATGTTGGAAGACGTCCGTCGGGGTTCTGTTACTGTATATTGCCAGCCTCTCTGCTGTCGGAGCCTATCCAACGTGTCACCTTATGCAGTACTGGCTTTAGCCAGCAGATAGCGCCGTTATCTAACAGCAGAAAAAGAGTAAGCCCCCTAGTAAAACCAGGAGACAAATTGGATTGGAAAGGGTTAAAAATAATTACCGCGATATTGGCATCTATTGGAATGCATGGAGTAGACTGAAAATGTCATCAAAATTGCTGAAGTCAAACGAGATAATAGTAATTTTTTACAAATTGGCTACATAGTGGGACCTCTGGGCAAGAAAATAGTAGCTGCCGTTTTCTTCCAAAGAGTTCTATGAAAATCATTTGGAAATCTCTTGCAAACCGCTAGTTTCGGTTTGTACAGTATTGACCTATAGAAAGCGTCACGGTGCAGCCCTCGCCTGAAGCGGTACATGTTACTGCTGATCTTTATTGCCAATCAGATCTAAAAATGAAAACCACTGACAGCTGGAGTGAAAAACATTGATTATTTGTGACAGTGGCATCTATCTAACGATCAGATATACTAGGCAGAGAGAGAACAGTCAGTAACACAGTATGGAAGGCCGAAAATAGACGCATGTCCATCCAGTTCACCCTATTTTTTCCCCAATGTTGATCTGTTGATCCAGAGGAAGGATCAGCATTAGAGATGAGCGAACGTACTCGGTAAGGCCAATTTCGCAATCGAGCACCGCGATTTTCGAGTACTTCACTATTCGGGTGAAAAGATTCGGGGGGCGCCGTGGGTGAGCGGGGGGTTGCAGAGGGGAGTGGGGGGGAGAGAGAGAGAGAGCTCCCCCCTGTTCCGCGCTGCTACCCCCCGCTCCACCACGCCACGCCCCGCCCCCCGGCAACCCCCGAATCTTTTCACCCGAGTAGTGAAGTACTCGAAAATCGCGGTGCTCGATTGCGAAATCGGCCTTACCGAGTACGTTCGCTCATCTCTAATCAGCATTTATTCACATTAGTGATATTTTCCTGCATGGCATCACGATACAATGCTATGCGGGAAACATATTGCAGCATGTCCTATCTAGCTGCAAGATCGCCCATTGTTTCCAATGGGCCCAGTGGAAGAACTCCACGATCCTCTGCCGCGGCTGTGACAGCCACGCTGGGGGATTCCTTCATCCCAAAGTGATGCAAGGCTGTTTTCACTCGGTGGCAAATGCGATATTGGGCCTGTGATTCACAGCCCAATATAGCCCTCACCTGTGAGAAGGACACTTAAGCGAAAAAATAATTTCCCGACTCCAATCTGGCAATTGGAATAATCCCCAGATCACCGACCCTTCTGAAGTTATTAATGATTATAACATGTGATATTATAACACTCAACAAAGGCGTCCAGGTCCCTCTTAAACTCTTTTATCGAGTTCTCCATCACCATGTCCTTAGGCAGTGAGCTCCATAGTCTCACTGCTCTTACAGTAAAGAACCCCCTTCTATGTCGGTGTAGAAACAGTCTTTCCTCTAGACGTAGTGGGCGCCCCCTTGTTACAGTCCTGGGTATAAATAGATGATGGGAGAGATCTCTGTATTGTCCCCTGATATCTTTATACATAGTTATTAGGTCGCCCTCAGACGTTTTTTTTCTAAACTAAATAACCACAATTTTGATAGCCTCTCTGGGTATTGTAGTCCGCCCATTCCATTTATTACTTTAGTTGCCCGTCTTTGTACCCACTCAAGCTCTGATATGTCCTTCTTGAGTACCGGTGCCCAAAACTGTCCACAATATTCCATGTGTGGTCTGACCAGTGACTTGTAAAGAGGAAGAACAATGTTCTCATCATGAGCCCCTAGACCTCTTTTGATGCAGTTGAAGTAGATGTGTTCTAAGCAGAAAAATTGGCAAGTGCTGAGCCCTGCCTGCCACTGACAGCACCTACTATAGGAACATGAGCATAAGAACTGTATCATGGAGGAAAAGAAGGTGTCCTGTCCCACTACACAACGTAATGCAGTTGTTTTATTGAAATATTTGTGTACTGCTTTAAGAATAAATGTTTGCTTTCACTCATACTCTGCTTGGTAATTCACTCTGTACCTTATGGGTTAGTCAGGTAGCAAAGAGATAGCTATCCTGCGAATTGGAGGATGAGCCCTGCGCATGGGTTGGTAGAGAGTGGTCACTCAGAAAAAAGAGGAATTGTCAGAGAGAGAGAGAGAGAGAGATAGAGAGAGAGTTGAAGTTGAGTCACTGAAGAAAGAGAAAGCAAGAAGCAAGAGAAAAGCCAGCGTGGCGAGAAGGAAGATGTGTGAGTACTAAAGAAATGGGTTATATCAGAGATAGACAAAGATAGACAAAGAAAAGAATAATCAGTTTATGTAATAATAGAAGAAGAAAAAAAGTAAAAGAAACAGTTTGGGTAACAGTAATAGAAGAAGAAAGGAGATTTATATTCAAAGTACAAGTGGAAGAGAGAAGAAGAAGGGTAAAACAGTGTACAGAAGCAGTCCCTACACTTTCAAGCTTCATAGAGCCCTAGTCTACAGATGTAGTTCCTGTACTTACCTCTCTAGGTGTACGGATGTGGTTCCTGTACTTATGAGCAGCTATCTACCTCCGATTGAATCCATTCCCAATGTATGAAGCATAATTTATTGGAGATCCAGTGATGTAAATAAATCGTTTTAGGCCGGCTGTCCAAGGGCGATGCAGTATCCTGCAGTGAAGCTCCGCCGCGGGAGCAAGAGCCGCTGCCAAATCTCCATCGGTCAGCCCTATCTAATAGATAGGCTGGCAGCGGAGAATCGCAATGATTCTCCGCTCGTGGACAGGTGCTGGGGCTTTCCATAGCAATGCTTTCCGGCGAATATACTGCCGTGGACAGGGGGCCTTACTGTTTAACGGTAATCCTGACTCCTGGAGTTCCCTTCTCATCACTATAAGTATACCATAGTACACACTCTAGGGGAAAAGGCTTATTTGCCGTTTAATTTTAATGTATGCATTTTTACTTATTCTTTTGCCGGGAAGAGGTTTCAGCCTGTATGTGGGCTGGCGTTATGAACTGGACATTTTTCATTTCTCACCATACCCTGTCCGACTGTTGGGTATCCCAAGACGCCATACTTAGACTTTGTTTTACATTTGTCAGTTGCTGCCACCATTCATGAAGGGAGCAGTGGAGTCACTGCCATGACAGCCACCAACCCCTCCGCGGTCGTGCACAACACAGCTTGGTCTGAAGAATCACATTTTCTTTAATTTGAGAGAATGACAGAGATGACATCAGGATGCACTATACAAGTGCAGGCACAGTGTGATGCTATGGCCAATGTCCACTGGAAGCACTGGATCCTGGCATCATGTGGATGTGACATGTACCACCTATCTAACCAATGTGTTTACAAGCTGACCCTTCATGGCAGCGGTATTCCCTAATGGCAGTGTCCTCTTTCAGCAGGGTAATGTCCCTATCACACCGCACAATTTGGTCAAGAATGGTCTGAAGAACATAATCAATGCGATGGCTTGGCTTCCAGATTCCACCAATCTCATCCATTTCGAACATCTGTGGGATCGGCTGAAAAAACAAGTCCGATCTGCTGCTAACGTCTTGTAACATCTTGGTGCAGATACCACAGGACACCTTCAGAGGTGTTGTGGAGTCCATGCCTGGATGGGTCAGAGCACAAGGGGAACCTACACATTATTAGGCAGAGGCTGAGTGAAATTACTAGATGCTGCAGGGCTGCTGCACTGCCGGAGGTTCAGGATATAGAGGGCACAGAGGGGGTCCTATTACTATTGAGGCTATTAATGCAGTCATTATTAATATTGGGGTCACAACTGGGGGGCATTATTACTATTGGGGCCACTACTGGGGGCTGAGTTACTAGTTGCGACCACTTGAATAACTCAGGTAAAATCATACCTTGTGATAAGCCACACCCCTAACCACACCCCCTTTGTCTTGATCAGTATTTTTTGTGACAAAGGCGGCAACACCTAATTTCACCCCTTCAATGCACCAAAATTCCCAGTGCATTTGCTGAAGGAGGAAATTACATCCCATGTGGAGTTACTATAAGTCCGGCAATTGATGCCAGTCTAAAAACCATATTACTGTACTGTTAGTACAACCAGCACTGTGAAACTGAGCTTGGCACTACTGGCACACCAACAATGCCACTTAGACTTTGACACATTGTTTTGTTGCTTATTCGTTGTGAAGCTGTAAATTGTTAATTTCAGTCATATTTTTGACATTTAGGGTGCATTGTAGAATATGTCATAAGTAAAGATGGGATCCCATAACTTCTATATGCTGTACAGAGAGCAGAATACATGGTAGACCTAGTTTTGTTCTTCTCCCTTTTTTGGCCTCCATCGTCCGATTTGATTGGGACATTTGGGGATACAGGACCCCATTCTCAAGATACATTTCTTCTTCCACTGCCCTCTATCTCTTTCTCAAGTTCTGTTCATTGCATCTCTGTCAGTTCCTTCTTAATTCCCCTCTCCATGACTTTGGGTCACACCTGCTGCCATCTGACCTGTATCTGTATCATACCACAGAGACTTTTGGTGGCGCCAAGCCCAGAGTAGATATTTTGGGTTTTTTCCAAGCCTTCAGTTCAGGGAGCTCCCATGGATAATACAGAAGGTGTGCTTGAGAAAATAAATGCACTGCTGTTATTGAGAACCCAGGGGGTAGAAGTTCACAATGCACAAATATGTTTTTCTTTCTTACAATGGGACAGATATAGCAATGTGATGTAAATACATAAAAAAATATGGTGCAGGGGTAATCGCATTATTTATGGACACAGTGCGTGCGCCCTGTTGATGACGCTGCTGCAAGCTGGATCATTTGTATGGTGCATCAGTATTGTACTGGAAGTCATGGCACCCCTCCCGTTGCAACCTGTAAAGCCCATTTTGGTAGTCCACCATGACCCTGTGGATGGCAGCTTTCATATGATTTCTCAGTATCTGTGTCTTCTTTCTGTTTACTCTTTGCCCCAGTCTCCTCCTGAGTCATATGAACTGATGTGGTTGGCTGGGCAGGGGCGATAGTGCGGGCAACAACCCAAAAAGCAAGGATACAGTTCAACGTGTTCTCAAAGGAACATCCTATCCCAGGTTGCTCTAACAAAGGGGACGTGTAGTGGGGTGTTGATGGGTCACGATCACATGATGCTGACTTGGATGCTTAAAAATTATCAAGAGTTTAAGAAACAGTCCAATTTTTCTTTTGTAGGTACGTGGTACGTTGGCAAAAGTGGAGAGGAGCGCACCAGGTGAACACTTGAAGCTAGCAGTTCTGAGGCCTCCTGTTCCTTAGCATAGCTAAAGTGACCAGGCATCAACTCAGTGTTTTTTGCGCAAAAAGCCACAGCAGCAAGACCTTCATTGAAGAGGAAACCAGTGCAAGACAATTGCAGGGAGTGTTCTTTCGAAGACCAGCAAGGACTGTTCAGTCGCGGATCACTCACAATTATTTAAGTTTTTGGGAACTAATTAGCATTGAGTGGGAAGGCATGTTAAAAAAAAGGCACGGACATTCGGTAGAAGACGCACGCTAGACAAGTGCACACCTACCTGCAAAGTTATTGACTAGCTGCTAGGAGACAAAGATTACTTATTTACACAAGTGACTATTTTTAGGTGAGCTGAAAAAGAGTGACTACTGACTGAATCCTTGTTCTTCACCTGGTTGGCCACCGTGTTTACATAGAACAACTGTCTCATTTGAACTATTCGCAACTATTGGTAGGAGAATTGTGCCATGCAAAGACAGCCCTACAGGAGATCTCTACTTTCGTTGCCTTCTTCTTTCGCCAGTTTCCAGTATCACCAATTTTTCAAGGCAGAATCTTGCCTCTACTTTTGCCGGCTGCTACTAGTTTCTCTGGCGGCCGCTGGCCCACGTGACCTCGCTATCCAATCACAGCCATTCTCGGATTGCAATCGTAGCCATTCATGGATGAATGGCTGTGATTGGAGCATCCAGCACTGGCTCTGATTGGCTGAGCGGGCTGTCACTCAGCCAATCAGAGCAATCTCTTGCTGGAGGCCCGTCACTAGCAAGATGCTCTGCAAGGTGAGTATTGATTTTTTTCCTTCCAGGTAGAGTAGCTAGGGCGTTTAGTGCTGCCAAAAACGAGCTACCAAGTCGTGCGGCGTTTTCGGCAGCGCTGAAACCGCTGCCCATTCATTTCAATGGGCGACGCAGGGCTGAAAACGCTTGTGTAAATAGCTCCATTGAAATGGGAGTGTTGTACAGCGTTTAGCACTAAATGCTGTACAAAAATGTGGCTTGGTGTGTTTTTTGGAATGTCTAGAATGAATTAATTGGATTTACATTGATTCCTATAGAAATAATTGCCTCAAGTTTCATGGGTTTCAAGTTTAGCCGACTGCTTTCGGACGGATTACCAACGAAACTAAAGGGTTGACTGTATTTTATTTCACTTTTTTTTTTAATAATAAAAGTATTTTCTGAGAAGAGAGACATAAATTTCTTAAGTTTCTATGGATTTAGCAAAATTTGGGTGTGTTTTGGAGAGACAAGTTATAGTTGTTCTTAGCACCTGGAGTATATGTGAACAATAATTGACTTTCATTACATTATATTTGAGGGAGGGGGTAGATAAATTAGTAATTCCACAACATTTTATTTTTAAATTTATTTAGGCCATGTGTCAACCTTAAAGGGTTATTTCTATCTCTGACAATTATGGTTAAGAAGGTCATAGTTATCAGTAAGTGGCAGCCAGAGGTATAGAAACAGCTAAGTTGGCCGTCGCATTCATGTGGGTATTCTCATCTTAGCCATAATTGTCTGAGAAGGGAATAAGCCTTTAATGTACAAGGACTAGGCTAATTACATATCTACGGCGCCAGGACCATCCTCATTACATATCTATGGAACCAGAACAAAGCTTGGAGGCAGAGAGACTGATTGCCAAAGAGAGCAAAAATAACCCTAAATGATTTTTCAATTACATAAATGGTAAAAGGATTTGCACTGAGAGTACTGGCCCTTTAACAAATAATGCAGGAGAAATCATAGAAGATAATGGGAGGGAAGGCAAATCTATGAAATAATTTTTTCTCTAGTATATTATTCGTGAGAGAAAAAGAAATATCACACAAGATGCAAGGGGATAAAATGAATTCCTCACTATCACCTGCCTAACACAGGTGGAAGTGCAGAGGCAGCTAAAAAAGATTAAAATCACCAAATGGCCGAGTCCAGATGGAATACACTCAAGGGTTCTAAGGGAATTAAGTGATGTGATAGACAGACCGCTATTCCTAAATTTTTGGGGACTCTATTGAGACCGGGGTTGTACCACTGGATTGACGCCAATGTGGTTCCAATATACAAAAAGGGGTCAAGAAGTGAGCCTGGTAAGTACAGGCTGGTAAGTCTCACTTCAATAACTCGAAAAATATTCGAAGGGCTTCTGAGAGATGCCATCCTAGAATACTTCAAGGAGAACAACAAAATAACTCCTCATCAGCATGGGTTCATGAGGGGTCAATCGTGTCAGACCAATTTTATCAGCTTCTACAAAGAGGTAAGTTCTAGGCTGGACCTGGGAGAGTCTATTGATCTCGTATATCTGGATTTCTCGAAGGCATTTGACACCGTGCCGCATAATAAGTTGATATATAAAATGAGACAGCTCGGTCTGGGCGAAAATATGTGTATCTGGGTAAAGAACTGGCTCGGAGATAGAAGCAGAGGGTGGTAATAGATGGTTCATACTCTGATTGGGCCATCGTTGCTAGCAGGGTGCCACAGGGTTTAGTATGAGGCCTCATTCTCTTCAATATATTTATCAATGATCTGATAGAGGGACTGCACAGTAAAATATCAATATTTGCAGACAATACAAAATTATACAAGATAATTAATACAATAGAGGACTATATACTGTTGCAAATGGATCTAGATACGTTGGGGGCTTGGGTAGAAAAATAAGAAATGCAGTTCAACCTTGTTAGATGTAATAGTATGCACATGGGCAGGAGAAACGGATTTCACCAAAATACACTAAACTAGTAATTATTAGGAAATTATAGTACCAGTGTTTATGGTGGCGCAGTGTGCTACACAGCTGTGCTACATTCATTATGATCCCCACACATCACACATACAGCTCTACTACATCCATCCTGATTCCCACACATTACACACACAGCTCTACTACATCCATCCTTATTCCCACACATTACACACACAGCTCTACTACATGCCACACACAGCTCTACTACATCCCTCTTGATTCCGACACATTACACACACAGCTCTGCTACATCATGATTCACAGATATCACACACACAGCTGTACTACATCCATCCTGACCCCACACATCACACACACTGCATATGACACAAAGCTCTGCTACATCCTGATTCACACACACACAGCTCTGCTACATGGTACATCTATTAAAATCCCCACACATTACACAGTTCTACTTCATCCATCTTGATTCCAACACATTACACACACAGCACATGACACACACAGCTCTAATACATACTGATTCACACACATCACACACACAGCTCTACTACATCCAGCATGATTCATACACATCACACACACAGTTCTACTACATCCATCCTGATTCACACACAATACACATAGCAGGACTACATCCATCCTGATTCACATACATGACACACAACTCTACAACACCCTGATTCACACACATCATACACACACAGCTCTGCTACATCCACATCCATCTTGATTTCCACACATCACCAGACTCCTGGATACAGTGATGAGCCCCTGGACATGTGATTCCTGACTCCACCCACACAGGTGATCACATGATGGTGATGTAATCACAGATCCTGGTAGTAGCAGCTGTCAGTTTATCCCATAAACAGTACTTTCTACCAAACTGCACAATGGCTCCTCCCACAAAAGTGACATCACCGCAGGTCCTTCAGCCCACCGGATCTCTGAGGTGATGGTAGGTCAGTGTGTTCTGTCAGAACTGCTGAGTTGTGTCTGAGATAATAACTGCTTAGTTGTATTTTCATTTTGTTATTTTTGACCTCCCCTTTTCAGGAGTCCTAACTGTGTTGTTCTTCTGTTGGTCAGGCTCTGTGTTTTATATATGAAGTAGGACCATTCGATGATGTCGCCAGGGGTGGAGCGATGATGTCACCAGGGGCGGAGCATCAGAAGCACTCACATACTCACTGACAAGTGGTCATTAGTAGTTTGATGGCAGAGGCATAACTTGAAGCTTCTGGGCCTCAATGCAAAACCTGTAACAAGGCCCCTGACTATAATGCTTTATTCGTAGTACTGGGTTCCCTATATGGAGAAGAGAGGCCTTATGGGCCCCCTAAGGCTCCTGGGCTCAGGTGCAACCACATCCCCTATAGTTACGCCAGTGCTAAATGGGGTACTGCTAGGGAAAAGTGATATGGAAAAAGTCCTGGGGGTACTAGTGGACTGTAGACTTAAAGGGGTTGTCCCGAGGCAGCAAGTGGGTCTATACACTTCTGTATGGCCATAATAATGCACTTTGTAATATACATTGTGCATTAATTATGAGCCATACAGAAGTTATAAAAAGTTTTTTACTTACCTGCTCCGTTGCTAGCGTCCTCGTCTCCATGGTGCCGACTAATTTTTGGCCTCCGATGGCCAAATTAGCCGCGCTTGCGCAGTCCGGGTCTTCAGCAGTCTTCTATGGAGCCGCTCGTGCCAGAGAGCGGCTCCGTGTAGCTCCGCCCCGTCACGTGCCGATTCCAGCCAATCAGGAGGCTGGAATCGGCAGTGGACCGCACAGAAGAGCTGCGGTCCACGAAGACAGAGGATCCCGGCGGCCATCTTCAGCGGTAAGTATTGAAGTCACCGAAGCGCGGGGATTAAGGTAAGCGCTCCGGTAAACTTTCTTTACTTCCCTGCATCGGGGTTGTCTCGCGCCGAACGGGGGGGGGGGGGGTTGAAAAAAAAAAAAAACCCGTTTCGGCGCGGGACAACCCCTTTAACTGGAGCAATCAATGCTAGTCAGCTGCTGCAAAGGCAAATAAAGTTTTAGGGTGCATTAAAAGAGGTATAGGGGCGAGGGACGAGAACATTATCCTCCCACTATATAAGGCACTTGTCAGGCCTCACATGGAATACTGTGTACAGTTCTGGACACCGGTGCTCAGGAAAGATGTAGCAGTGCTTGAGGGGGCTCAAAGGAGGGCAACTAAACTAATACATGGAATGGGAGGACTGGAATAGCCAAAGAGGCTATCAAAATGGGGATTATTCACCCTGGAAAAAAGACGGTTAAGGGGCGACCAACTAACGATGTATAAATACATTAGGGGACAATACAAGGATCTCTCCCTTGATCTGTTTATACCCAGGACTGCGACGGTAACAAGAGGGCATCCTCTATGTCTAGAAGAAAGCAGGTTTCATCACCAACATAGAAGGGGGTTCTTTACTGTAAGAGCAGGGAGATTGTAGAACTCTCTGCCTGAGGACGTGGTGATGGCAAAATCCATAGAGGAGTTTAAGAGGGGACTAGATGTCTTTTTGGAGCGCTATGAAATTACAGGATATAGGTATTAAATAACCAGAGGTGTTGTTGATTCGGGTCTTGGAGTCAGGTAGGAACTTTCAAATGTTGATCCAGGGATTATTCTGACTGCCATTATGGAGTCAGGAAGCATTTTTTCCCCCAAAATGGGGTAAATTGGCTTTAGCCTCATTTTTTTTCCTTCCTCTGGATCAACAAGGGGGGTGGAAACAGGCTGAACTAGATAGACATTTGTCTATTTTCAGCGTTGCATACTACCGTATTACTATATATCTACAGCTCTAGAAATCAGTTCTTTACATATCTACAACTCCAGAACCAAACTGGTTACATATCTACAGCTTTAGAATCAAACTGGTTACATATCTACAGCTTCAGAACCAACCTCATTACATATCTACGGCACCAGAACCAAGCTTGCTAAATATCTATAGGACGGATGTCATTACTTATAACTACAGCTCCAGAACTAAGCTCCCAAGGGCCCCCCTCTTACAGACGACTCCCCAGTATTCCATTACTCTCTGCAGTTCACAGAAGCCCCCACCTCTTTCCCCTTCTCCTCTCCTCTGCTCTTCAGGACTTTCTGCTATGTGACTATGATGTCACAGACATTCCTGAAGCATCTACATTAGATGTTGTCTTTTCTACAATTTGCATAAAACCATTTTTAAAAATGCATCGATTTTATGTAAAACTACTAGATAAAAGAGTATTGTAGGGTCCACCGGGGAAATCACCTGTTCCACTATGGGCCAGTCCGAGACTGGGGAGATCAGCCTGTCCAGTTAGGCAGGAGAAGCAATTGTGAATGAATTTCACCTGTTTTGGTGCAAATGAAAGTGGCAACAGCAGGTACTCTAGAGAAGCCACATGGCCAACAGTACCCTGACTGATACCTTAGAGACTGAAATCCTTAGAGCCGTTGTTACAGCTTACAGAATGTTAGTACAGTAGGCCTTGGGTTCCTCTTGCTGCAGGACAATGCCGGACTCATGTGGCCAGAGTGTGTAGACAATTCCTGGATGACGAAGGGATTAATGCCATTGGCTGGCCCTTATTTATCTCAGACCTGAATCCAACTGAGAAACTCTTGGACATTCTGCGTCAGTGCAGTAAATGCTGCCAGGCAGCACCAAAAACTTTCCAGGAGCTCACTGATGCCCTGATGAAGATCTGAGAGGAGATCCCCCAGGACATCCTCCACCGCCTCACCAGGACCATGACCAGATATTATCAGAGTGCCAACACGCATGTGAAGACCATACACACTACTGAGTCACATTATGGGCTGCCATGATGAAATTCACACAAATTGAATTTGTGGGTGATTTGGAGTCCAGCCGTCAATTGGTTGGTGCGTTTGGTTTCCATTGACTGTTGATACAATGTTTTGTTCCCATCGAATTACACAGTTTATATCAGTACAGATTTTCATATTGAATCTTTCATTTATCGAGATCTGATGTGTAATTCATTTGCTCTCATTAATTTTGAGCAATGACATTATTTATGAGGGTGCAGTCTGAAGCGCCACGGATCTGCACAAGGATTAGTCCCATTTAATGAGGCTAATCCGCCAGCTAGTCCGTGCTGAGTCCATGAGTATAAGTAGCATACTTGGCCAGCCGTCCACAGAGGTTTTGTTTGCGGAGCATGTGAAAGAAGTTCCAAAGACCTCACTCAGGGCTTAGTCACACGGGCGTTTATTGCCGCGATTTGCGCATGCGTCCGGCGATTTTTTAAAACCATTGCTTTGCAATGGTATCGGACACATGAGCGCTTTTTATGCGCTCGTCCGATAAATTAGAGAACAGAAATCGCAGATCGCACCTATCTGCGATCTGCGATTCCTGTTCTCTTCTCTATATGCGCTCAACGGGGCCGGCGGCAGCAGCGCCGACCCCATTGAGAACATATAGAAGACAAATCATTCTTCTCTGCCACAGCTGTAACAGCTGTGGCAGAGAAGAACGATGTTTGCCCATTGAATTCAATGGAGCGGGCAATACAGCCGACTCCATTGAAAGCAATGGGCTGCCGGCGTGCGCGGGATGAATTGTCGGGAAGGGGTTAAATATATAACCCCTTCCCTGCAATGCATCCTTAAATGTGAAAAAATAAAAAAAAAGGATGTACTCACCTGCTCCCGGCAGCTGGAGATCCCCGCGGCTGGCCTGCAGTGGGTGTGAAGGGGTGTGACTCAGACTGGCCCCTGATTGGCTCAGCCTGAGCCAATCAGAGGCAGATCTCAGTCACACCCATTCATGAATTCATGAATGGGTGTGACTGAGACTTGCCTCTGATTGGCTCAGCGCTGAGCCAATCAGGGGCAAGTCTGAGTCACACCTCCTTCACACCCACTGCAGGCCGGCCGCCGGGATCTCCAGCTGCCGGGAGCAGGTGAGTACATCCTTTTTTTTAATGTTTTCACATTTAAGGATGCATTGCAGGGAAGGGGTTATATATTTAACCCCTTCCCGACAATTCATCCCACACTCGCCCGCAGCGCTTGCATTCAATGGAGCCGGCTGTATTGCCGTCTCCATTGAATGCAATGCGCTGGACAGCTCCGGCCGTTTCTAATGAAACGCGGCTAGGAGCAGATTTTCGGGCGATTTTTGGGCCGATTTTTTCTCGGCGCCGGTCACGCGATTTGCGCATGCGCATCCGTCATGCGATGCGCAAATCGCGTGAAAAAACGCCCGTGTGACTAAGGCCTCACATGCATTGGAGGTGGACTGTCATCGAATTGGACACATATTTTGGAGCGGAATACCCTTCCAGGATGATGAAGGGGCAGTGTTTCCATACTTGGCATCTAAGACCTTGTCCACACAGCAGATTCTGCCACAGGATTTAAGTAAAATCTGTGTTGATTCTGGATCAAGTTCACGGCAAGTCTGTGTCCCAAGAGTCTTCCATTGACTCTAATGGACATCCGCCTCATAGCCTGTATGAGGGATACATGGTATCTGGTTCGGGATTTCCCCAGTGATCTAGGATGGCATTGATATCACAGAGGATCCGGGGATTGCTCACTTAGGATTTGGGAGCCAACATGTATGCTTTCAGTAACACACTTTAATTAAACTTAAAAAGAAGACGGATAAACAGTTCAAGTCTAATTTCAGGGTGACTCACAGCCGTGGGCCAGTCAGCTATTAAAGATGATTAAAATGTAATTGCATTAACCCTTTCCAATCCAATTTGTATCCTGGTTTTCCTAGGGGGCTTACTCTTTTTCTGCCGTTATACAACGGCGCTATATGCTGGCTAAAGCCAGTACTGCATGAGGTGACACGTTGGATTGGCTCCAATGGCAGAGAGGCTGGCAATATACAGTAAGAGAAGCCCGACGGACGTCTTCCAACATCGGAGCTGTACAGCCGTAAATCATAATGTCTTCAGACGTCAGACAGTGGATTGGAAAGGGTTAAAAGCCCAGTACCCGTAAATCGTGGTTCTCAGAATCTTTACCTGTTTATCGGGGTTTCAGTCTAAGTCCTATTTCTCCCATGTAAAGGGTTTCTCAAAAGTCCTTACCCGGTCACCAGTAATGTGGTCTCTGGCAGTTTTGCATCACATCAACATTGTTGGGCAGAAGAGGGGAGGGGAGCGAAGAGGCAGCAGTCTATCCAACGCTTGCATTCAGTTCAGCCTTTAGGGTTCAAACCCACTTGTGATATGTTTTCTAGCGATGCGAGACTGAGTGAAAATGCTTGATTATTAAAACCAATGATTTTCAATGGTTTCATTCTCATTTGCGATGTGTTCACTAAAGGCTCACAGCGCTAAAAAAAATCTGTGCTATTGACCATTATTTTTAATGGGGCCGGCGGCAGCAGCGCTGGCCCCATTGAAAACATAGGGAGTAGATCCTGCTCCCCTGACACAGCTGTGACAGCTATGGCAGGGGATTCCTTCATCCCCATGGGGACCGTGGGGATGAAGGAATCCCTTGCCACAGCTGTGGCAGAGGTCCACCGTGATACTATCCCATCGGTTTTAATGGGACCAGCGCTGCTGCCGCCCCATTGAAAGCGATGGGATGAAGGCATGCCCTGGAGAAATGATTTTCGGGGGTGAGTGGGATGGGGGAGTGCTTGAAATATATGTCCTACCCCGAAAATCATCCATAGCTGTAAAAAAAAAAATTAACTTGCCTAGAAGAGCTGTCCGGCTCTTCTCTCCGTCCCCGGCAGTGTTCTGATTAACGAAAAACAATTCGATTAGAAACTTTTATCCCACCCGCAGCCACCAAGAGAAGACTGGCACCTGGTCGGCCCTTCAGGGAAACATTGAACGAAGGAGAACGGGCTACCCCCTTCTTGAAGCCTTTCCTTTCCAACCCGTCTGCATATTCGCAAACGACGGAACCACCATCGCTGACGTCCGTGGATGCCTTAATGAATCAAACCCTTACAATGGGTCTAGACTTAGAAGCCGGGGTTTGGGGGTGCTATAGGCCTTGTCCCGGCACAGGTACCCCCAACCTAGGCAGCAGCACAAGTTGCTGCACTCAACTTAGTTTTTTCCGTAGCCTTACTTGCTACGTGATTCACCACAGAGAGCGAGGCCTTCCTGGCCTAAGACCTCGCCTCAACATGTTACAATTGTTATGTCTAATTTTGTTTCCCCCTACCTTCTCTTCTCTTCCTTTCCTCCCCTGCTTTCCCTCCTTTAACCCCCCATGGTCACCTTCCACTACGCGTAGGAGATACCTACCCATGGGCGCCGGCGGTGTCCCCCCTGAGTGCAAGTGATGGCGAAACTGACAGTGAGTTCCTACAACGCTAGAGGCCTCAACAGTCCTGGTAAGAGAAACCAAATCCTATATAGTTTCCACAAAAAGAGAGTGATGGCGATTCTCTTCCAGGAAACTCATTTCACCAACGCAAACACCCCTAGCTGCCACAATCGATACTATCCATATTGGTACCATGCCCCTCACCCAGACCGTAAAGTAGGAGGAGTCTCCATAGCATTCCATAGATCACTAAAACCTCAAACCCTGGAAATAGAAAAAGACGATGAGGGGAGATACTTATTCTTGAAACTAAAACTGTTAAACGACTTATATACTCTCGCTAACTTTTATTTTCCCAATCGGGGCAGGTTTCCTTTGGCTCCAGAGCTCTTCGGAGACTAGCGGATTTCGCTGAAAACTCGATGATATTGGCCGGTGGCGACTTCAACATCCCCCTGGATCCTCCACTGGACACCTCCTCTGGGCGTTCCTTAATATCACACTCGGCTATCCGTAGATTCAGGAAGATGCTGGTGAGTTTACCCCTGGTGACCTGTGGAGATCCCTCCACCCGTCCGACAAGGATTTCAGCTGTCACTCGAGGGTACACAACACATACAGCAGAATCGACTATATCTTCGTATCACATAAGCTTCTAGACCAGGGGTGGGCAATTAATTTTCCCATGGGGCCACATGAGAAATTGGAATGGTTTTAGAGGGCCAGACCAACATACGAAGGCTCCATGCACATTGCCTTAATGGGGCCGTATTCCAGCCGCCCGATTTGCGGCCAGAATACGGCCGCCATTGAAAATGAATGGCGCTGTAATACGGCGCGGTGAACACCCGGTGTTTCACCCCGTTTTACGGCGCGGCCCCCGTGTCTGTCAATGGAGAGGGGAGCGGTAAGGAGCACTCCCATCTCCACTCAGAAGTTACAGTGGCATCACTTAGGGCTCATGTCCACGGGCAAAATGAGATTTAAAATCCGCAGCGGATCTCCCGCGCGCGGATCCGCACCCCATAGGGATGCATTGACCACCCGCGGGTAGATAAATACCCGCGGATCGTCAATAAAAGGGATTTTAAAAAAAATGGAGCATGAAAAAATCTGGACCATGCTCCATTTTCGTGCGGGTCTCCCGCGGGGTCGGCTCCCGCGGGCTTCTATTGAAGCCTATGGAAGCCGTCCGGATCCGCGGGAGACCTAAAATAGGAATTTCAAGGATTTACTCACCCGCAGCGGGCCGCGAAGCTCTTCTCTTCCTCACGGCCGCATCTCCCTTGCTTCGGCTTGGCGGATGTGCCCGGCGCATGCGCGCGGCACGTCGACGACGTGCCGCCGGCGTAAGGAATTCATCCGCCGGCCGAAAAAGAAGATCCGGCCGTGAGGAAGAGCAGAGCTTCGCCGCCCGCTACGGATAGGTAAATTCCTTTTTATTGTTATTTTCAGCGCTCACGTCCGCGGGGCAGGAGGGACCCGCGGCAGATTCTACATGTAGAATCCGTAGCGGGCCCGATTTTCCCCGTGGACATGAGCCCTTAGTTTCGCTGCTTCCTGTTGCTGACACTCTTTGCGGGCCGGTCCGAGCTATTCAGCGGGCCGGATGTGGCCCGCGGGCCGTGCTTTGCCCAGGTCTGTTCTAGACGGATCCCCCAAATGCTCCATAGGTCACTTCATATGGTCAGACCACGCCCCAATACTAGGAGAAATTAAACCCACAAAACAGGATTGCAGAGGATTTAACTGGAAACTTAATGATAATCTCCTTAAAGACCCTACATGCCTGGCCGATATAACAAGGACAGTAGAGGTCTTCTTAGAGGCCCATACCGCCGACACGACCCCGGCACCTATTAAGTGGGAGGCCTTAAAATGTACCCTGAGAGGGATATTCTTGTCCCACGGCTCTAGACTTAAAAAAGAAAGATCACGCAACCTTAAACAGCTGTTCTTGGAACTAGAGTCACGCGAGACAGCAAACAAAGCCCAGAAGTCAGAGACATTATTAGCAGAAATAATAGACATAAGACACAAGATTCTAGCCATATTAGACCAGAACACCTTATACCTCAGGGACAAACTCAGGGCAGGCTACTACGAATATGGCAACAAAAGTGGGAGGTGGCTTGCAAGGGCTTTAAAGCCCCGAACCCCCCAGACAAATGTTATGTCCATCTGGGATTCCTCCGGGAGCGAGGTACTTGCACCAAGCGAGATCCTAGAAGCTTTTAGGGCCTATTATTCCGATCTTTACAATATCCCCTGCACTGAAGACCCGGAAGAGCCACCCCAAAAGGAACAAATTGCCCAGTACTTGCAACAAAACATACATACAACTATCCCCCAAGCTGAGGCGGAATCTCTCGAGGCGGACATCTCCCCCGAGGAATTATCCCAGGTTATACGAGAATTGAAACTAGGGAAAAGTCCAGGCCCAGATGGGTTTACACCTAGATTTTATAAGATCTTCGGAGACCAGCTGGCAGAAATCATGCTAGCTGCATTTAACGCAGTATCCCGGGGGTGTCCGTTCCCTCCCCAGGCCCTGCAGGCTAATATAGCGGTAATCTTGAAACCAGATTGAGGGCGATGGAGCCCTGGGCGGAAGCACTGAGGAGGAACCCAGTTATCCGGGGGATGGAGGGGGGAGGCAGGGAGCACATACTATTCATTTTCGCAGACGACTTACTACTGTACATCACGACCCCTGGTACCTCCATCCCTGAGATTACGGGAAACTCAGCAATTTTAAAATCAATCCCCAAAAATCTGAAATCCTAAATGTATTCTTGCCAACCCTGGAGGCTACCCATCTGAACAGGTCACTCTCATATACGTCGAGAGGGGACACAATAAAATACCTGGGCATACACATCCCAGCAGACCCAAAAGACATCTTCAATTTAAACTACAAACTGCTACCATCACTATTTGAGACGGAATTAGAAAGCTGGTCTAAATCGCACTTATCATGGTTCGGGAGGATCAATTCTCTTAAAATGAATATACTACCCAGGATTTTATACGTCTTTCAGACCGCGTCATACGATATTCCCAGGAGCTTCTTCACCATTCTACAAAAAGCTATAGTAAAATTCGTGTGGAAAGACCTTAAACCCAGAATAAACTATAAGGTCCTAACTCGAACCACAGAGTCTGGGGGAGCGGGTCTTCTGGACCTCGAACTTTACCATAAGGCAGCAATAGGGAAATGTATATTGGACATATTTCACCACTCAGATAAAAAAGCTTGGGTGGGCCTGGAATTAGACCAAAACAACCTGAACTTAGAAGGAGCTTTTTGGTTACCCGGGAAAATAGACTGGAAAGAGCAGAAGGTGTCCCCCTTGGTGCTACAACTAATAGGAGCATGGAGACGAGTCACCAGAAACAGTAAAATAGCTAGTATATCCGGACCACTGACACCACTAACAGGGAACCCCCAAATCCCGGCTACACTAACAGCAAAGACACTATCCTTTCGTCCGGGCAACCTTAAACCACAGATCCGTGGGGTATGGGGACCAGATGGTATGCGCCCACTGTACGATATCGCGGGAAACCAAAGACTTAAACCCGCTGCGTGGATGCAATATTTACAAATTAGGAGCTACTTGAGCTCACTCGAGGAGTCCGGGCAGCTAAACCTGAACCTAACTCCCTTCAAGGAAATCTGTGTGGCCTCGGCCCCACCGACCCATACGATATCGTTGCTGTATGTGTTGTTGCTCGATGGTAGACAGAGGGAGTCTCGTCTGCGGTGGGAGTCGAGGTGGGAGGAGGCTATCGGGAGGCGGTTCTCCGAGGAGCTCTGGAGCAAAGCATACAATCTTTCCCACAAGATGTCTATCTCAACCAAGATCCAAGAACTAAATTATAAGATTATCTCGCAGTGGTACAGAACTCCGGAGAGACTCCATAAAATATTCCCGGAAGTCCCGGAGGAATGCTGGAGATGCGGTCAGGAGGTAGGCTCCATGTTACACATATGGTGGTCATGTCCGCTAGTCGCTTCGCTCTGGGGGGACATCGCGGGGCTATACAATAAAATAAGCAGATCGGCCCTTATCTTGACTCCTGAGATTGCCCTCCTCTCCATGCTGCCAGGAGTTATATCACGAATCAAAAAAGGTCTCTTAAGGCACTTCATAGTGGCTACACGCCTAATCATATCGCAGCACTGGAGACAAGGAGGGGAGATCCGGAGACTGACATGGGTAAAGGCTATGGAGTATATTAAACACATGGAGGAGCTCAGGAGCTCAGACCAAGAGCCTGATGGGTCATAAGCTCCCACAAGCGATACCCAGATCACCTGGATAGACTTTAAAGGATCACCATCTTTCAACACTTGGCTGGCCGATGGCTCACTTTGACCTGACCACACACCACCAGCCCAGACATAAGACATAAGGGAAGGAAGGAAGACCGCACCCCCCTACATCTAATCTTCCGCAGACAACCATACACGGAATACGAGGCTCAAGCCCCTTGAAATTCAGTTGAGGTTTCTGCGGCGGCCCTCCCTTGTCCTCTACATGCCTAACAATCGTCAGATTGCATTCTTGCCTGCATTTTTATTCTGTACAACAATGCGGAGCTATTTTCAAAAAAATAAAAATATTTTGAAAGAAACTTTTATCCTAATAGTAGCCACAAGATCTGATAGTGATAGTCACAAGAATTATCTGCATGGCTGTGGATTCTGTATTTGTCATACACACTCATATCAGCCTTCTATATATTATGGGGATGAAACTTTTGCAGCCACTATACAACATAAAATGTATTACGTATCTAAGTGAAACGCAGTTAATACCTAGGACATGAATAGGTGCTTACAATCCCCCCACACTTTCCTATAGGGAGACATTCATAGCCATGTGTCAATCCAAGAGGATAATTGTTTTCCCGTAGAGCTGCCTAGTCAGCACATTCCCTGTAGTCAATGTGTGAAACACTCCAGAGACTCTACAGACAGATTCCAACTCAACCCAGGACTACAAGATGGACAAAGTGAATAAAGATAGACCGTGGTGGAGGAGAAGGGGCAAATCTCAGAGGTGGGTCAGACTGGAGTGGCAAATCGTAAACCGTGACAGTCGCAGTGTTCATAGTCACACATTGTGTATAATACTCTGTAGAAGTATTCTAGTAATTGCATAAATGCAGAAAATGCTTACAGGGCGGAGCGGAGGCCGTGTATAGCGACCCCGTCTAAGAGCATTTACTACATCCTAATTGGTATTTAATAGGCACCATCATCCCCTTTAGTTCCATATCTTTGCAGCGCTTGACAAATGAAAAAATATTTCAGGTTTTACTCGTCTCACTCTTTCCGTCTCAAGGATTTGTTCCTGTTTTTGTCTTATAATCACATTTCCTACTTTTATTGTTGCAGTGTGGAAAATGGGAACTGGAACTGGTGCTTATTATCCTCCTTTACTGCATGGATTAGTGATACACACAGCGGTGAGTTGTTGTCACTATGGAATACATATAACAGTTATTCTACTTCCCAGTCATTGTACACCAAGTTCTAATCAGATTTCTTACCTACAGAACAAAAACGTCTTTCCTCTTTGACTAATCACAGATTTATTATATTGTGTCATGGAGGATCTACATAAAGAACTTGGCAAGCAGAATGTCGATAAAAACCCAAATGTGTGATAATCATAATCATGGAGGAGACAGTAATTATAAGATACATGACCATCCATATACGCTGAATGATCACTGGCGATCATCTTGTGATCAGTAACGCGGTACCAACTGATGGACGCATCATCATCTGCTCTCAGACAATGTGCTGACCTTCCCTTTGCGCAGCACAAGGCAACATTTTGCAGTCATGGGTAAACGGGGTGACTTGGGTGAGTTTGACCGCGGGCAGATTTTTTGTGCCAGAGAGGTGTCGCACTTATTGGCTGTTCCTGAACCATGATATCAAGACTGGTTGAGCCATGAACGGACATCCGACAGAAGATCACACAGCGGCAGGCTATGTGTCATTGATCCTAGGGGTGAATGTTGGTTGGCACATCTGATATCTGAGCAGTGATGGGCCACAGTGGAACAACTGCACCAGCTGTACAACAGCGGGAAGGTTAGACAAATTTCCACAATGATCATGCAGCATACATTGCGTCAACAAGGGTTCAATAGCCGAGGATGAACAAGGGTGCCTCTGATGAAGTCTCTACACTGCTGTGACCCCCAAAATCACCAGACTGTAATCCTATTGAACATACTTGGGATATGCTGGAAAAGGCTGTGAGCTCTGCTCCCACTTACCCACAAAATGTGCTTCAACTGACAGAGCTGCTGCAGCGGGCGTGGGTCAAGTTTTGAGTATGGAAGATGTTCACCACCTTCTGGAATCTGTTCCTCGACGTCTGAAACTGTGATTGGCCAAAAAGGTGGACCAACCCGCTATTGATTGGGTGCTCCTAATGTAGTGATCGTTCAGTGTATCTAATATAAATAAGCCTACATGCTTTTTCGTGCACCACACTTTGACCCCTTTGCTGTAACTTTGGTGTATGATGTTGGTGTCATTAGATGACACACATGCTCACTGGTACCATAAAATCATCAAATGTGAGTTTAATACATTCAGGGACTGTCAGGAGGGATGAAAGTTACAATGTTAAGTCTATAGGCAGTGCTGCTGCGCTTCAGGCATGTGCTGGAATGAGTGAAGCGTTGCTAAGCAACACAGCATACACTGCTAAGCAGCACCATACACTGCCCAACCAAGAGCGAGAGAGAGAGACAGAGAGAGCAATAGAGACAGAGTGAGAGTGCAATAGAGACAGTGAGAGAAAGAGCAATAGAGAGACAGAGAGTGAGAGCGATAGAAACAGAGTGATAGAGAGAGACAGTGAGAGAAAGAGCGATAGAGAGACAGACAGAAAGAGAGAGCAATAGAGAGACAGAGTGAGAGAGCGATAGAGACAGAGAAAGCGATAGAGAGACAGTGAGAGAAAGAGCGATAGAGACAGAGAGATAGCGATAGAGAGACGAAGAGAAACAGACATAGAGAAACCGATAGAGAGACAGAGAGTGATAGACAGAAAGAGATAGATAGTGAGACAGAGGGAGAGCAATAGATAGACAGAGAGAGCGATGGAGAGACAGAAAGAGAGAGCGATAGAGAGATAGAGAGAGCAATAGAGAAACAGACAGAGGGAGAGTAATAGAAAAACAGAGAGCGCAATAAAGAGACAGACAGAAAGAGAGAACAATATGGAGAGATAGCGATAGAGAGACAGACAGAAACAGACAGAGAGGGAGCGTAGAGAGACAGAGAAAGTAATAGACAGACAGAGAGCGATAGAGAGACATAGCAACAGAGAGATGGGAAAAAACAGACAGAGAGAGCGATAGAGAGACCTAGATAAAGGAATAGAGAGACAGAGAGTGATAGAGAGAGAGAGAGAGAGAGCGAGAAACAGACTGAGAGACAGAAAGAGAATGAAAGAGACAGACAGAGAGATACAGAGACAGAAAGAGAGAGAGACAGAGAGATAGACAAGCAGAAACAGACAGAGAGAGACAGACAACAAAAGAGACAGATAGAGAGGCAGATAGAGAATCAGACAATGAGAGAGGCAGACAAACAGAGAGTGAAAGACAGACAGAGAGAGGCAGATGGACAGAGAGAAAAAACAGACAAACAGAGAGAGACTTGTAGGTTTTTTTTACATTAGATATCTGCTCCAAATACAAAGTGACGCTCTAAATAATGACCTCACCAAGCAGATTTAGAAGTTCACAACCACCACTCTTGAAACTTTTTATGTTTGTGTAGCAAACATCGGGTCAATCTAGTAAATGTAATTTTGAGAACAGCTGTTTTTAACTATTATGTGACTGAAATTCTGTACTTTGAAGTTTGTATGTAAATAAAGGGTCTTGGTTATTGTGACCATTCCACTTTCTTTAAATTGTACATTTGCTTCCTAAATGCAAAATGTATAGTAATACTACTACACAATAATACTACTACTAGTGATAATCACATTTGTCCTATCATCCCTACTTCTTGTTGTTAGCCATTTAGTCATTCACGACCCTCGGCAACCCAAAAGCCGAGCACCCTCCATGTTTTTCGTTTTTTCTTCAGTTGTGTGATATCCATGCCAGTATCCGCTCTGACAGTATCAGCCATCGTGTTCTTTGGCGCCGGGTCTTCTATTACATTTCAGGACTTCTCTGTTTGTTACTCTCACTGTCCAGGGCATAGGCAGAAGCTTTCGCCAGCACCACAGCTCCAACGCAACAATCCACCTATCCGCTTTTTTCGCAGTCCAGCTTTCACATCCATACATGGCTATGGGGAAAACAATGGTTTGCATTATTCTGCGTTTAGTTACTATATCGATATCCTTACTTTTCCAGATTTTGTCCATGTTTAGCACTGCGCTTCGCCCCAATGCTGTCCTACGTTTTATCTCTGGCATAGATTCTCCATTCTGGTCAATTTTCGAACCAAGGAAGATGGAGTCTTCTGTGGCCTCGTTGTCAATTTTGATTTAAATTTGGCCATTTTTTGCAGTTGTCATGATTTAGTCGTCTTTAAATTCAGGTAGAGGCCTATTTTTTCACTTTCAGTTTTGATCTTCCATATCAGCGGCTTCAGACCAGCTTCTGTTTCTGCAAGCAAAGTTGTGTCATCCGCATAATGGAAATTGTTGATGTTTCTGTCACCTATTTTCACCCCGGTTTCCAATTCGTCTAGGTCCATTTTCCACAGGATCACTTCTGCATATAGGTTAAACAAGAAGGGTGAGAGGATGCAGCCCTGTCGGACGCCTTTGCCGATCCCAAACCATCTGTGTTCCCATACTGTGTTCTCACAGCGGCTTCCTGATTGGTATAAAGTGATTTTATCAGCTTGACTAGATGCCGATACGCCCAACTCTTGTAGGGCCTTCCATAGTTTGTCATGGTCAACGCAATCAAAGGCCTTGATGTGGTTGATGAAGAACATGAAGATATTCTTTTGATATTCTCAAGCTTTTTCCATGGTCCATTGCAGGTTGGCAATATGGTCGCGGGTGCAGCGTCCTCTCCAGATTCCTGCCTGCGCATCAGGGAGTGCCGCTTTGACTACTGATCTCAGTCTTTCCCGTATAATTTTGAGAAGGATTTTGCTTGCATGCAGAATGAGGGCTGTTGTTTGGTAGTTGGAGCAATTCCAGGAGTCGCCTTTCTTTGGCAGAGGGATGAAGACAGATCTTTTCCAGTCCTGTGGCCATTGCATGGATACCCATACTGCCTGGCACAGTGCCATAATGGTTTTCACTGGTACTGGCAGCAATAGCTCTGCAGGATTCACTAAATAATCCCATACAGATATTCCAGCCTCTGTTTGAAGACTTCCATTAAAGGAGAACTCACCACCTCTCGTGGTAACCTGTTCCACTCATTGATCACCCTCACTGTCAGAAAGTTTTTTTCCCATTTGTAATTTGTGTCTCTTCCCTTTCAGTTTCATCCCATTGCTCCTGGTCTTTCCTTGTACAAATGTGAATAGGGCTGATCCCTCTGCAGTGTGGCAGCCCTTCAGATATTTGTAGACAGCTATTAAGTCTTCTCTCAGTCTTCTCTTCTCCAACCTAAACATTCCCAGATGATCCTTTAACCGTTCCTCATAGGACATGGTTTGCAGACCGCTCAGCATCTTGGTAACTCTTCTCTGAACTTGCTCAACATGTTTTTTAAATTGGGGTGCCCATAACTGGACACAGTATTTCAGATGAGGTCTGACTAAGCTTCTGCACACTTCTGTTTTTTTAACGGTGCGATATCGCTGCGTTTTTTTTAACACGATTGTCAATGGGACTTTCTAATGTTAAAAACCCATTGCACAAAAATTGCAAAGCACCAACTTGTGATGCGTTTTTAACATTAGAAAGTCCCATTCACAATCACGTTAAAAAAACGCAGCAATATAGCACATTAAAAAAACGCAAGTGTGCAGGAGCCCTTAGGTCTCTGCCCTTCCTTTCTGTTTCTGTCCAGCACTGAGAGGGTTAACCAGCGCTGACAGGATTAACCAGGTCTCTGCCTCTTAGTTCACCTGTGGGGTTAATCAGGCATTACTTCCCTATTTAAGGTGAGCTGATGCACTTCCTGGTTACCCTTTGAAATGTTGTTTGTCACTTCCTTACAATCAGCCTCACTGGTCATTCTGTCTGTGTTAGTACTGCCCACTCACTGAGTTCTGTCTTGCAGTCTGACTTCTGTTCTTTCCTGCATCTGTCAGTGTGCCAGCCCCATCTGGTTCTGTGTATTACCCCTTCAAGGATAGTCAGGCCTGAGGTTCCAGTGCAGGGCCGCCTTTATCGAGGCGATCGCTCCGCTTATAGATAGGATCCTGCCATCTTCCCTGCAGCCAAGGGTCAGTCTCCCTTCCTGTGTTCTGAGTTCTGTCTATGCCTTCCCAGTTCTGTCATTACTCCTGTATCTGGGTTGGTTCCGTATTCCTGTCTCTGTCCGCCTATGTGAGGAGTCAGCTACCTTCCACTCCAGGACTGCCTTCAGCCCTGGTGAGTTGGTCCAGTGGATCCACTAAATCTGTTTAAATAAAAAATAAATCCTTAACACTAAGGAAGAGTAGAGGGGAATAATTCATGTGATCTAGACTCTATGCTTCTCTTAATACATCCCAGAATTGTGTTTGCCTTTTTGGCTGCTGCATCACAGTGTTGACTCGTGTTCAGTCTACGATCTATTAGTATACCCAAGTTTTTTTTGCATGTGCTGCTGCTTAGCACAAATCCTCCTATTCTGTATGTGCTTTTTTCATTTTTCTAGCCCAGATGTAGGACCTTACATTTCTCCTTGTTACATACCATTCTGTTAGTCGCCGCCCACTGTTCAAGCTTGTCTGGATCTTTTTGAATACTCTCTCTTCTCTGGTGTTAGCTATCCCTCCTAGCTTTTGTGTTATCTGCAAATTTGATCAGTTTCCCCTCAATTCCCTCCTCCAGATCATTTAGAAAAATGTTGAACAACACTTGGCCTAGGACAGAGCCTTGTCGTACCCCACTTGATAAATTTTTCCAATTGGATGTGCAGCCATTTATCACCACTCTCTGAGTACAATCACTCGGCCAGTTGTGAATCCATCTAATAGTTGCCTCGTCAATCCCATATTTGGTCATTTATTCAATAAGGATGGTGTGAGATACTTTGTCAAATGCTTTACTAAAATCAAGATATACTATATCCACCGCACGTTCCTGGTCAACCCAGTTGGTGATTCTGTCATAGAAGCCAACTAGATTAGTCTAGCATGACTTGTTTGAAATTTTTGGCTAGTTGTTTCATTGCCGTAATGACTTCTGACTCCATAATGGGAGTCCACAGGTTCCACCACACGCAATGGTCCAGGTACGTGGTTGCAGACATATAGTTCCTCTATGTATTCTCTCCACCTATCCTTGATACTCTGTTGGTAATTCAGTTCCTTCCCATTTTTGCCTTTGATTGTGCCATTGTGTGCCATGGCAGGTTTTCGGACCATCTTAACCTGTGAGAATAGGCCTCGGATATGGCTTCTGCTTTGAATTGTTTGCAACGCTCATCTCTACTTTCCCCCAGACAAATCTAATGGTCCTTTTACACAGGCTGATTATCATACCGAGTGTTCCTCTGAGCACTCGTTCACCCAATAATTGGTCCGTGTAAAGGGACCAACAATTAGCTGACGAAAAAGCAAACGTTAGTTTGTTGGCTGATCGGCTTGTTTATGTGAATCATAAAAATGATCGCTGATCTGCTCTACTTCTCCTTATGTGAACAGGGAAATGTACACCCGGCTTATGGAAACGAATGATCGTGTTAGCGACTGCTCGCCCGCCCATAAGCTGATTCTCAGACTGTGCAAAAGTAAATGAAGCGAGTGCAGGACGAGATGCGTATTGATTGGCTCTTGTTAAATTGGGCTGAGAATTCAGTCTGTGTAAAAGAACCATAAACTGTATACTTCAGTAGTCTGAAACACCTTCTGGCCGCCCTATCCCTTGGAGACATTGTATACGTTATCCACAGCAGGAAGCCATATCAGTATTTAGGGGTGAGCGCATCACGGCTGGGAAGGATATAGATGATAGTATGACAAAATCCATATACCCGTCTACAGGGAAAAACAGAGCTTGTTAGGAGGATGTGAGTGATAATGGTAAATTGTAGAGGATGATGGTTATCTGTCGTTGTCTCCCGCTCCATACGGACTATTGCTATACAACAGTTCATGTAGATTCCAGCAGAGTTCGGATAAAAATTTCACAATGCGTTTTGATTGGACTTTCCTTTAAGGCTGCATCTTCCGATATTTTTAGACCCTGTCCTGATTTTCCATAACCATCCCCCAACATGACCCAAATCCTCGTCCTTTCTCATCCTAAAGCATATTTATTTATATATTTTTTTAATTAAGACTCCTCGTTGTCCAGACTCTGGGAACTGTGAATTTCTATTTGTTGTCTGCAGATGTTTTACATTTTAAAACAACCCTCTAGTTTTGGGACAAAACTTTGATGTGAGGAGGGAGTTATACGACCTGCCATTGGTCCTCTGCGCATTGTTCTGCTAGTTCCGGGTCCCGTTGTCTCTTGTCCATGATGGCCACTGCAAGCTTTTGACCATCTAATCCACAATATGCATTGGTGTTGTGCCATACCACCTCAACACTGCTCTTCCCTTATAGAGCAATGGGGTCTTTAGATCCCCTAAGGGACTGAGTCCTGTTGTGACTTCAACTACTGCACCCCCTACAGATGCACCACTGGTTGACAGGTACAGGCAAGGCTAACCTTAGCTATGTGCGGCCAGTGAGGTCACACAGGGCGCCAGCCGCTATCTTACCATTCGAATGTAGTTTGGGGCGATCGCCTCTCCTTAGGTCTGCCCTGCCAGATGCTATTTTTCCTTTGTGGAGCTACATGAGTCATTCTCTTGCTCACTCTGTCTCCTCCTCTCTGATGTTCTGAGGCATTGCTGTTAGTCCACAGCGCCCCCGCAACACAATTGCTTAGTTCTGCTACTGTATTTATGTTATGAGCTTGGTTCTGATATTGTATCTGTGAACTGAGGTTGGTTCTGGCGCTGTATTTATGCTATGAGCTTGGTTTCGGTACAGTATTTATTCACTGAGCTGTTCTGGTGTAGATATGTTGCTGTCTTGCTTCTTTCTGCAAAAGCAGACTGCCTATGAGTGTGCTACAGATAGATAGATATTTTTTTCTCATGATAGGCGGGTGCAAAAAACAAAGAATTCTGCACATGGTGCCATCTAATCTAAAGACGGCACTGGGTAGAGGAACCCTGTATGTCTTGGGTGTTTTGTTCCCTAATACCAACACCCTAGAATATGAAAACTCCTTAAACTAATTTCCAACATCTGCATTTGCATTTATTTTTCAAGTGCACAAAAAATACACGCCAAAGAGAGAAGTCTACAATGAGAATTATTGTATCAACAGGTCTTGTAGGGGTGAATTCTAGCCTCTCCCATGGACCGTACTGAGGGTCGCCCTCCTGGTCAGTGCCCTGCCCCGCTCAGTCATTTGTCTCCCTGTGTGAGGGTAAGAATAAACCATTTCATGTACATCTGTTATTAAGACCTTTTCCAGGGAACGGCAGAGAGGATGAAGCGGAGGCTGAACATCTGAAAATTAAATTATATGGATTGTGTTTCTCGTTGACCTCACAAAGAAAAATCCGGGGTTTTAAAAGTATGTCAGGAGCTTCAGATCCAGTTCTTCTAGATGTCTGGGGAGTTACATCCAGGTTTTTCGATACAGCTCTGAGGCTTAAGTCTATAGTGTATGAGAAGGATGTGTTAAGTTACATACAGCATAGTGAGAATGGAGTAGTGATTACATTAATCAATGGTGCAAAGCCGAATGTAGATATTATCATATTGCACAGTCAATAGATTGTTTTCGACTTCTGGCAGATTGTAACTTGAAGTCTATGAATTAGGGAGAATATAGATGATGCAGGATGGATTTTTCCTGCCCAGTGGAAACAGTAGCTTGTGGAGGTTCGGCTCCGATTCGGCAAAGGGCCTGATCTAGTTGGGGCTGACGCTCATCACCGATGATTGCGCAGAATGTGTTTGTGGATAAGGAAGCCAATGTAGTAACAGAAACAGACTCATAACCTTTCCGGGCCAAGGAGGTGATACCGGCTACACTTGGGTTGTTAGGCCTCCTCCTTACTCCCTTCTGCTCTCCCAACTCTTCTGGTCTAAGGAGGTTCACGGACACACAATTATCCTCCTATCAATCATCGCCTTGTTGCCACTATTACAAGTAAACTTTTTCTTAAAGAAACATACCCATGCAACATGATTGAGCACAATATACTCCTTTGGTACCCTACATTTCCCCCCCTTTTTTTCATTTGCTGTCCCTGGCAAAGGCACTCCACCATTTAAACCCATTTCTTCGACTGTCCATATTTGCATCCCTAGGGTGCTCATCATCCCAACATTCGCCCCAAGGATGTTCAGCAACTGGGTCATCAGTCCACACTCCACGAGGCCCACTTACTCTTGTGTAATACACAACTTCACCTACTCACATAATATGCTGTTCCAGAGGGAGTTTGAGATTCCAAATTGACTCACGGTAAGAAAAAATTATCCTCCCATAAGAGTCTGGAATGAATCGAAATCCTTGTAGTATGTCGACCCTGACAACAGTTCCAATGCTCTACAGAGCTCTATGCTCTGTAATGGAGCTAGTCACCAACAGCTGCCAAACCCAGTATTCAGCGGACTCTTTTTTCAACGGGTAGTCTTTGGCCAGTCTTCTTTTCCTATCCTCCACACTGCAGCCATCTTTATTGGCATTTCATAGAAATGCTGGTAGCACCCACAATTGTTCAGGTATCCAGGGCTCAGGTTCCCCTAAGTATTACCACTAGTCCAATGGTGGGTTTTCAACACTCTCAACTTGCCTTTGTCGCGGGGCCTCTGTCACAACTTGGTCAATCCTGCCAACTACGCCACATTCTAATTACCTACAGAGATAGGTGGAGTCATTTGTATCTGACAACACTGATCTCCTCCCAAATACAAATAGTAATAGGAAATATAGGAGGAAGTTATATATGGAGTAATAGGAGGGGATATAGGACTGATAATATGGAGTAATAGGAGGAGATAGAGCAGGACATTATATGGCATACCATAATAATAGGTAAAATGGGGGGAGGTTGTATGGAGTAATAGAAGAAGTTATGGGGGGTTATATGAAGTAATAGGAAAAGATATAGAGGGAGGTTAAATGGAGTAATAGGATGAGACATAGGGAGTTTATATAGAGTAGTAGTGAGAATTATAGGGGGAGGTTATATGGAGTAATAGTAGGACGTATAGGGAATATTTACGGTGAGGTTACATGGAGTAATAGGAGAAGTTATGGGGGGGTTATATGAAGTAATAGGAAAAGATATAGGGGGAGGTTAAATGGAGTAATAGGATGAGATTTGGGGTGTAATATGGAATAATAGAAGGAGATAAGGGGGGGCATATATGATGTAATCGGAGAAGATATGGGGGCGATTATATGGAATGATAGGAGGAGATATAGGGGGGGTTATATGAGTAATAGGAGGAGGCATAGGGCTTTATATGGAGTAGCAGGAGAATATAGAGGGGGGTTAAATGGAGTAATAGGATGAGATTTGGGGTGTTATATGGAGTAATAGAAGGAGATAAGGGGGGGGGGATATATGACGTAATAGGAGAAGATATGGAGGAGATTATATGGAATGATAGGAGGAGATATGGGGGGGTTATATGAGTAATAGGAGGAGACATAGGGCTTTATATGGAGTAACAGGAGAATATAGGGGGAGGTTTTGGGTGTTATATAGAGTAATAGGAGTAGATAAAGGGGGGGGGGTTATATAGAGTAGTAGGGGAAGATATAGGGGAAGGTTATATTAAGTAATAGGAGGTTATATGGAGTAACATGAGGAAATATAGTGAGAGATTAAATATTGTCTAGCGAGTGAATATTGAAGAAAATGGCTATGGGGTGCCTGTAATGATGATGCCAGATTAAGTTTAAAAGTGATAGCAGGAGTTGTGAGCCATTTAATTTTATAGGCCATCAATGGGCAATCGGACCACCAGCTCTCCTGCCGTCACTTTTAAGCTTATGGTGGTAGATACGACTGGCATCATTGGAGGTATCCTTTAAATTTTAGGAAGGAAAGTTATATTATACAAAGTGATTGGTGGCATTGTATGAAGAGAATATACAGGTATGTATAAAGTAGCATGTGGACTCCTATGTGAGATGTATGAGGCTTCCTCTGCAAAATTCTTACCCTACACATCCATAAGACTGTGTGTCATTAAGACTTCCTGTACGGCAGATAATTACGACTTAATTAATTCAATTCTTAATATAATATCTTTATAAATTTAGGTGAATCATCCTATTGCTAAGCGTAAGCAGATCCTGGATCACGTGTCTCGTGTCAATAATTACATCTCCTATCAGTGTGAATGTCTTCCTGCTGATTCACTGTCATCCAAATCAGATCTACATCACGTTAAGTAACATCAAAAGTTGCATAATGTCTTCCATAAACATGCGTAACGCAAATTAGTATAGTTATACAGTTATTCACTACCTGCCCAATGTGACCGGCTGATCCTGATACATGACAAGCAGAGGTTTTCCAATCTCAGACAACATCTATTGTATATCAGTAGGATAGGCCATAAATGTCTAATAGATGGGGGTCCTACTTGTGGGATCGTCAACTGTTGGAAGAATGGGATACACTGAGGTGAGATGGCTATGTAGCGGTAAGGCGCCCAGGAATGTTGGATACGATGTCGAGTAAGGGGATCGGTTTACCAAATTTAGTTTTAATTTTGCTATAGGTTTGGGGCTAGCGGTGACAGAAAAACCCTGAAAGACACAAAGAGGAAAACAAACTTACTGGCTACAACCTGTTGAAACTCTACATTAGTTTTGATACTTTTCAGTCTCTGCTAATAGTGAATGACTATTTCTCAAAAACACTCTTTTTAAGAATGAATAAATATTAGCTTTTCAGTATTACGTCACACAGAATACAAAATCGCAAAAGTTTTCCAAAATGTCCTAGCACCCTTCAGACACCTTTTGAATAGTCCCCACACGACTAGATGAAACATGATTTCCTTGCACAGTCCACAATTCTGCTGCTTTTCATGTACTACCGTGTTTCCCCGAAAGTAAGACAGTGTCTTATATTAATTTTTGTTCAAAAAGGTTTAACTTTTTTACATGTATAGCTGCCTAGACACTATTTAAATTGACTTTTTAAATTAACTGTTAGCAGGGCTAAATTTTGGAGTAGGGCTTATATTTCAAGCATCCTCAGAAAGCCTGAAAAATCATTTTGCATCCTCAAAAATTCTGGAAAATCATGCTATGTCTTATTTTCAGGGTATGTCTTATTTTCAGGGAAACAGGGTATCTGTGCATACAACAATCGCCGGAGATCGGTCTCTTTTGACTTCAAAAGTTGACACTGTTAGCAGAGGGAGATTTGTGCCAATCCTCCGCAAGCTCAAGCCGGTTTGGGAGCTCGACCTGTTCTCTACCCTCCGGCCTGGTTACCAGAAGCTACCAGATATGTATGTAACAGGTGCCTTCCCTATATGGCGGCAGTGAAGTTACAGTGCCAACAGTTCTCAGCCCCGAACCTTGAGCAACCAGAATTTCATAGCAGCACTCAGAAGTCCCAGAACAGCAGCACATTGGCTTGTCAAGCAACAAAGCAGAGCTGTACCACAAGTCAGTAGCAGATAGAAGATTCCAGAACCACAGCTAACTCCCTTGTATATCCTCCCAGTTAGTCTACCAGAACCTTCCAGCAGATTCTTTAGATTAACATTGGTCATTCACTTCAATTGAAGAAAGTCTCTTTTGCTCTTGTGTCTAAGCCTGGTACTGCAGTCTCTCATATATCTACAGTAGCAGAAGGGATCTGACACCCTGCTACAGCTGCATCCAACCACAGACTGAATGGCAAGGTGCTCCACTCTTTCCATACAGTAACTCCCATGGACTTGAGTGGAGAGGTTCACACAAGCACCACCTCTCCATTCAGCTGCTGCCAGCCATCAAGATCTGTCAAATATTATCTAAAGAGCAATTAAAGGGATTTTCCAAGACTCAGAATAGATCATCATTATTAGATCCATGGTGATCTTCTGCTCAGAACCCCCATCAATCAGCTGTTTGCAGTGACTGCAGCGCTTGGGTGAGCACTGTGGGTGCTTTAGTGCACACCAGGCACAGCACTGTAGGTTGTGTATTGGCTGTGCCTGGTATAGCAGTACAGTCCCACCTATTTGAATGGAACTGAGCTACTCTCAGGTCATGTGACCAACGAACGTGACATCACATGCCTGATAGGAGGCCGTGGCGTTCACATGACCTCTGAGAGATAAGCGGCACCAGAGTTGTTTCACAGCCACTCTCTCTCCTACCTCTATAGGAATGAACATGAATGTATGGTGAATGGCTTTTGTTTTCTAATATCATTGCATGCATATGGTCCTTGTTTGCCTCAGCTGCAGGCAACTGCTGTGCTCAGAGTTAGCTCTGATCTCTGCGGTTAACTGCTTATATTAGCTGCCACGGTCAAAACTGACTGTGCGTCTGAACAGCCAGCTGTAGGGCTGGGCCCACCAGCGCCCCATAGGTCCCCTGGGATGCAATTGTGCAGTGCCGATGGGTTCAGAGCTTGGTGAAGGCTCTCAGGCCTGCCAAGCCTGGCTGTTTATTAATCTCTGCTTGTGGCAAGTTCAAGTGGAGGCCGAAAATAATATTGAAAAAGATTCAATAATAATTTTGAAAACTGTAAAAAAAAAATTACAAAAGTAAAAAATAAAATTTCCCATTTTTCCCATAAAAAACTAAATAGTGAAAAAACCCAATATATTTGCTATCGTCGTTCATAAAAGTCTGAACTTTTAAAATCTAACACGATTTCTCCCACATTATAAACACTGTAAAAAAAAAGTACAAAATGCCAGGATTGCGAAATTTTTTGTTATCCCAGTTCCCTAAAACGTTGAATAAACACTGATAAAAAGTTTCTTTACTTTTTAAAAGTAGTAAAACATTAAAAACCCATGAATCTATTTAGTATCACTCTAATTGTACTGACCCACAGAATAAAGTTCGCGTCATTTGTACTGCGAATGCCTTAAGAACTAAACTTCCTGAAAAATGGCTCAATTCCAAAATTGTATTTTTTTTATTTCATCCCACTTAAAACCTTTTTCCAAACTTTTCAGCTCATTATATGTTACGTTAAATGTCAGGCCCTCATGCAACTATGTCAATGGAAAACTAAAAAAAAAATTGGAGGGGTGGGGATGGGGGGGGGGGGCAAAAAGAACAAAAATTGAAAAATCTCTGGTTTGGAAGAGGTTGTCTGGAACTTTTTGGATTGTTCCAAGTCATCAACAGGTAACTGGTGGAGGTCTGCTGCTCGGGGTCCCTTCTGATCAGCTGATTCCCAGCAATGCTATCACTATGGACAGCGCAGGAAGCACCGTCTGCAGTGCATTGGACTGGCTTGTTATTGCAGTGGGAGCTGCGCCTGCACTACCAACCCGGGCTGCTGCAATGTTGTCAGAGTTATCTGCTTCCAGCACTGACCATATTAACAATGACGCTCTATATCAGCTGATCGTGTGGGGATCGTGAGCAGCAGACCTCCACCAATCATCTAGTGATTTCCTCTCCCGGGAACAGGTCATAAACAGAAAAAAAATCCAAAAAGTCTTGGACAACTCCTTTAAAAGGGTTGTCCGTGACTTTAAACATAAGATGAGGCCTGTGTCACACGAGTAATTTGCGTGCAATACGCAGTGAACATAACGCATTCATTTTAATGGATTTGTTCATATAAGCATATTTTGCGCACGCTTAATAATACGCAGCATGCTCTATTTTCTTGTGCATTTTCGCCCGAAAAGAGCACATATTGGACTAATCAATTTAATTGCCCGTTTCTATGAACTGAAGCATGGTTGCGTGTTTTTTGTGCACGCAAATGCACACAATTTGCGTGTGCAAAAGGTGCAGTAAAACACGCATGTGCATGCGTAAATCCACATCGCCCATTGTGTTAATGCACACGTAAATGCTCTTATGGCCGTGTGACACCGGCCTACAATGAATGAAGACTGAATGCTCAGCTATCCTGGCGGCTCCCTGTCCAGCCCCGGTACCTGCGGCACAGAACCCGGAAGAAGCGGCGGACAGTCACGTGCCGTACATTGTGACCGTGATGTACACAACAAACCGCATTTGACCGTCCGACGTTTTTTTCTGCCGCGGTGTTCACCAGGATACATGGATGTTCAATTTTATTAATTTCAAGCTGTTTTAACTTTTTAAAAGTCTCAGAAGACCCCTTTAAGAAATTCTAACTTTTTCCCTTTTATCCTAAAACACTCGTAAAGTATTTGGGACGTTGCAGACGCTGCAGTGACCCCACAGATCTTACAGACTGATCTTCTCAAGGACGTCCTATTACCATGTGGACCAGTGCCAGGGTTATGGGGTACAGGGGCAGCTGATTACTTCCTATTACCATGTGGACCAATGCCAGGATTATGGGGTACAGGGGCAGCTGATTACTTCCTACTACCATGTGGACCAGTGCCAGGGTTATGGGGCACAGGGGCAGCTGATTACTTCCTACTACCATGTGGACCAGTGCCAGGGTTATGGGGTACAGGGGCAGCTGATTACTTCCTATTACCATACGGACCAGTGTCAGGGTTATGGGGTACAGTGGCACCTGATTACTTCCTATTACCATGTGGACCAGTGCCAGGGTTATGGGGTACAGGGGCAGCTGATTACTTCCTATTACCATGTGGACCAATGCCAGGATTATGGGGTACAGGGGCAGCTGATTACTTCCTACTACCATGTGGACCAGTGCCAGGGTTATGGGGTACATGATGCCAGGATTACGGGGTACAGGGGCACCTGATTACTTCCTATTACCATGTGGACCAGTGCCAGGGTTATGGGGTACATGATGCCAGGATTACGGGGTACAGGGGCACCTGATTACTTCCTATTACCATGTGGACCAGTGCCAGGGTTATGGGGTACAAGGGCACCTGATTACTTCCTATTACCTTGTGGACCAGTGCCAGGGTTATGGGGTACATGATGCCAGGATTATGGGGTACAGCGGCACCTGATTACTTCCTATTACCATGTGGACCAGTGCCAGGATTACGGGGTACAGTGGCACCTGATTACTTCCTATTACCATGTGGCCCAGTGCCAGGATTACGGGGTACAGTGGTACCTGATTACTTCCTATTACCATGTGGACCACTGCCAGGGTTATGGGGTAAATGATGCCAGGGTTATGCGGTATATGATGCCAGGATTATGGGGTATATGATGCCAGGACTATGGGGTAGAGGGGCACCTGATTACTTCCTATTACCTTGTGGACCAGTGCCAGGGTTATGGGGTATAAGCTCACCTGATTACTTCCTATTACCACGTGGCCCAGTGCCAGGATTATGGGGTACAGTGGCACCTGATTGCTTCCTATTATCATGTGGACCAGTGCCAGGGTTATGGGGTACATGATGCAAGGGTTATGGGGTATATGATGCCAGGGATATGAGGTACATGATGCCAGGGTTTTGCGGTATATGATACCAGGGTTATGAGGTATATGATACCAGGGTTAGGAGGTATATGATGCCAGAGTTATGGGGTACATGATGCCAGTGTTATGGGGTATATGATGCCAGGGTTATGAGGTACATGATGCCAGTGTTATGGGGTATATGATGCCAGGGTTATGAGGTACATGATGCCAGGGTTATGAGGTACATGATGCCAGGGTTTTGCGGTATATGATGCCAGGGTTATGGAGTACATGATGCCAGGGTTATGGGGTACATGATGCCAGTGTTATGGGAAACATGATGCCAGTGTTATGGGGTACATGATGCCAGTGTTATGAGGTATATGATGCCAGGGTTATGAGGTACATGATGCCAGGGTTTTGCGGTATATGATGCCAGGGTTATGGGGTACATGATGCCAGTGTTATGGGGTATATGATGCCAGTGTTATGGGGTATATGATGCCAGGGTTATGGGGTACATGATGCCAGTGCTATGGGGTACATGGGCACCTGATTACTTCCCCGTTCCTACTATGTGTGACCCCCCAATCCTCCCTCACACCTTGTCTGTCTCCTGCTGCTGACCTCCCCTCAGACATGGCAGCCCCGCACCCCCACGAGATGCTGAGTGACTGTGGCAGTGAAATGCGACTCCAGGCGAGGACGGCAGCCAGCAAGTGGGAATGAGAGCTGAGGAGGAGCTGAGGAGGAGGCGGCCTGAGGAGAGCCACACAAAGCCTGTGGAGACAGACGGCAATGTAGTAGGGCACAGGGCTGCCAGGAAGGACGCTGCGGACGGCACGGGGTGCCCAACTAGCGGGGTACCATGCCAGGCTTCTGGAGGACGATATGTGGGGGCAAGCGGGAAAAGTACCAGCGGGAAGCCGAAGTGGCTGCAGAGCAGGAGGTGCAGTGTGCCCGGAGCCAGGGGCTGACAGCCTTCAGGAAGATGGGTGAGTGCGGGGGGATAGGGGTCAGCAGGGGGCGTCACTGCCTCATGTGTCACACAACATGCATGTAGTCGTATCACAGAACATGCATGTAGTCATGTGTCACACAGAACATGCATGTAGTCGTATCACACAGAACATGCATGTAGTCAAGTGTCACACAGAACATGCATGTAGTCATGTGTCACACAGAACATGCATGTACTCATGTGTCACACAGAACATGGCAGGCACTGCTTTATGGCCATTCTATAGAGTAGAATGTAACAGCAGAGAATGACAGCCAGTAATTATATATGTATTTATTGTATATATATACGGGGTAGAAAAGAAGCCCCAACCCGACAACACACTGTTTATGAAAGCTGTCTAGAACAAAAGTCTGACTTTGTCGCCCATAGCAACCAATGACATCGCAGCTCTTGTTTTACAGGACATGAAAGCTGCGCTGTGATTGGTTGCTATGGGCGACAAAATCAGATTTTCTGTTAGCTTTCATAAGAGTGTCTATCTATCTATCCATCTGCTATCTATCTATCTATCTATCTGTTATCGATCTATCTAATATCTATCTATCTATCTATCTAATATCTATCTATCTCCTATCCATCTATCTCCTATCTATCTATCTCCTATCTATCTATCTATCTATCTATCTCCTATCTATCTATCTATCTATCTAATATCTATCTATCTCCTATCCATCTATCTATCTATCTATCTGTTATCGATCTATCTAATATCTATCTATCTCCTATCCATCTATCTATCTATCTATCTCATATCTATCTATCTAATATCTATCTATCTCCTATCTATCTATCTATCTATCTATCTATCTATCTATCTCCTATCTATCTATCTGTCTATCTATCTGTTATCGATCTATCTAATATCTATCTATCTCCTATCTATCTGCCTATCTATCTATGTTCTATCTATCTATCTATCTCATATCTATCTATCTATCTATCTGTTATCGATCTATCTAATATCTATCTATCTATCTATCATCGATCTATCTATCTCCTATCTATCTATCTCAGATCTATCTATCTATCTATCTATCTATCTATCTATCTATCTATCTATCTATCTCCTATCTATCTCCTATCTATCTATCTATCTCCTATCTATCTCTGATCTCTCTCTCTATCACTTTGTTGATGTCCCCTTTGACTTTATGGCAGCATTCAGTCTTTTTGGGTCGGTGTCTATCAGCGGGGCACATCTTCACTTGACAATCTTGCCAAAATGGTCTGCTATTTAAAACTGTTCCCAATAACCACCTTGACTAAAGCCCCAGTTCCAGCAGCAGAACTACAGCCCCACACATAATGCTGCCCCCACTTCACTGCGGGTTGGGGGTCTTCTGGTGATGCGCAGTGTTGGCTTTGTAACAAACATACCTTTTGGAATTATGGCCAAAAGATTCCCCCTCGGTCTCATCAGACAACAGGTTCTCCTACAGACTTCTGGCAGACTTCATGTGAGTTTTAGCAAAACATAGCCGGGCTTGGATGTTCTTTTTTGTTAGAAGAGGCTCCATCTTGCCCCCCTCCACCACAGCCCAGACATATACAGAATACGGGAGATGGTTGTCACATGCTCTACACAACCAGAACTTGCCAGAAACTCCTGCAGCTCCTTTACTGTCGCTGTCGGCCTCTTGGCAGCCTCCCGGACCAAGTTTCTTCTGGTCTTTTCATCAATTTTTGAGGGTCCCATTCTTGGTAACGTTACTGTTGTGCCAAATGTAATCCACTCCTCGATGATTTCTTCACTGCGTCCCACGGTATATGTAACGCCTTGGAGATGTTTTGGTCCCCTTCTCTTTACTGATACCTTCCAACAATCGGATCCCTTTATATGTGATGTAAGCTCTTTACGGCTTTTGCTGAAAAATGCAACTAGGAAAATATCAGGAAGATCCTCCTAGAAGAGCCGACCTTTATACGGGGTCCATCCTTTATATTTTCAAAGCTCTTGATTGACATTTCCTGAAAACATATTAAAGCAGCATTAAAGGGATTGTCCGGTGTTGCAGGACTGTGGAGTCGGTAAGCCCAACCTCTGACTCCTTCATGTAATGGTTTTTTAAGTGCTACATTTACTATAATCAAATGGTAACATCATCTCCATTATGATACAACTAGTAGGTGTCATTGTCCTGGCATCATGGCCCCCAGCATCTAAGTGGTGATGCTAGGGGAACGGCAGCAGATCGCTGGGGCCTCTGATTGGCTGTAGCAGTTAAGTGGTAGCTGTTCCAAAAAAAAGATAGGGAGGACTGCATCACCGGGGCTGAGGATAGGTAAGTACCGCTACTTATCTTTGGGTTCATCCTTATAAAATTTGGTATTACACCCGGACAACTTCTTTAACTTATGCTCCTTTATTAGTTGTAAAGGCTTTTACTGACGTTCTATAAAGATACATTAAAGCAGCAACAAACTTGTAGGGGAGTATTGCTGGTTAAAATGACAAAGCCCTAGAAACAGAATATACTGCAGCGATGGTATTGCATAAATTATGAAGTCATTAGAAGAAAAGAACTCAATGCAAACTCAACAGAATGAGAAATACTCCCACCGGTGTCGGGTCGATTTATGTAGATGTGGGTAGAATGTGCATAACATTTGAGGAGGCAGAAGGCGCTGTCCAAGGAAGCCGTAGGGCAGCACATGCAGCTCCCGTGCCCGTACATGTGACGCTGGTCTTAGAAGCGACAGATCTGCAGTGTTTAACTCCATACATTGGATCGAGTGCTGGACCTGTACTTCACACACATCATGTGCGTGTAAACACTTGTGCGTATTATCGCAGGGCACTGATTTAATAATCTCATCACACGCCGTTCGTGTAATCGCAGCCTGTGTAAACTTGACTAGAATATTGTAGATGTGGCGGATATTCCTTAGAGTATAACATTATCTAAAGCCCTCACTTTATCGCATTGTAAGCATTATGAAGTTATAGAACATCCACATATTAGGCACATTTTGATTCCATTCCTCGCCTGAAGGCCGGGCTCACACGGACGGGTCGGATATCCGCAGCGGAAGACCTGCAAATGGTCACAAATGCACGCGGTTTTCCAAGAGGATGTATGGACAGCAAATCGTCCGTACGAAAGATCACAAGCAGCGAATGACATCAGAAAGTAGCCCAACCTCCAGGAAACGTCCCTCTATCACTCAGGCGACATTCTCTTGTGCTGTCATGGTTAGAGATGTTCCGGGAGTCTTCGGAACGGGATACGGCTCTCTAGGCTCGGCTGGTTTATACTACTTATTTTGGAGGTAGTATAAACCACTTCAAAAAAACAAAACAAAACACTACTTCTTGTGGATGAAGAGCCCAAAAGAGCAAGCGGAGGTTGCAGACAGCAGGCTGGTTGGGTATGTTGCTCTACAAACTCTGTTTTGCATTGTCTGCCCACAAATTCCTGCTTTCTTTATACCATTTGTATCTGGTCTCCTAGCAACTTGCGAGCGAATCTGCCCCCATACGGAATGTTAATTGGATATGCACTGCGGATCGAACTCATCCAGAGAGATCAATGGAGCCCATACGCATGAAATCTGCGGTAGAATACAGCATGCTGCGATTTTTCTTCTGCCCGCGGAATACACAGTACCTACCTGCAAGTGTGAGTGAACCGGTGAAAGTCCATGCTTTTCAATGCCCACTTATCGATCGCGCGGAGTCTGCAATGCAAATCCGTTTGTGTTAGACCGGCCTAAGAGGTCTTGGACAGCCTTGTTTTGTGAAACCAGTAAGCTCCCCATTTGCACCACTCATGAACCAGATTTGTCAAGGTTCCACAACCATTTCTCCTTTTGCACCTGTTCCATTGGACCACTTCCTCGGGAACCATCAGTAAACCTTCCTCAATGAGCAGGGGTCCCTTGTTCTGGATGGACCCCTGCCATTGACAATAGGTGCTCTCCAAGACCTCTTCTTCGCTGCTGTGACAAATGACCTCCGTTGAATTCCCTCCAGTGGTTTCTTCCCTTCCACTATCCCCTGTCATTGGGGTCCTGCTCTCCAAACCTGATCATGGCGGGGTCTCTGCTGCTCCTTGTCCTGCCTTGTCCCTTTCCAATATCATCTCTTAACACACAACTGTATAAATACTGTATGTATACATATAAACGGATAGCACACGATATAGTGCCACATAGTATGAAGCCAAGACTTTGCTCGGGTCCCGTCAGACCTTACATTCTTACCAGCTTTATATACTGAGAGTGTAAATAGGAACTGAAATAAAAACCAAGTTGCTGTGAAATTCCAGTAGAGACTTTGGCAGAAGAAGTGCAGCAAGTCACATTGGAAAGTATGTGAACGGCCTCTTACACCTCACAAGAACATAAAATTACAGACGACGGAGAGCTGAAATAGTCAGGCGTGAAATATCAGTCCTTGTTATCAACCGGTAAATATAAGGGGACACACCTAGTAGGTGAACGTGTTGCAAAAACTTCCTAAGGAATGACTAAAAACACCTTCAGGGATCTTCATTACTCTATGGAAAAGCAGAAAAAATTATTATAACCTACAAACTATCACATCAGATAGTCACCATTCCTTCTAATTTGCTGCCCATTACTTGTTGATATGTGAAGTCTGTTTCTAGTAACAGAGACACCAAGACGGATAAAAGGAAGTATTTTGGAGGATATTTGCTTGCTGCTGTCTCATGCTGCCCCTAAAAGTCTATAGAGAGGGGAGAGGATAGTAGAGAGACTCACACAGTCACACTGCTGCAGCTAATAGTACGTGATTTACTGTCTCACAGCAACTGAAATCCCATCTACACTGCTCAGTACTGCTTTATAATGTCCTTCATGCTGCTATTACTTATGAAGACGTGCTACAGAGTGATAGAGCTGTCTTATGTGTGAGGCATGGAGATATCATAACAAGCAGTCTTCACTCACCAGCTCAGAGAATACTGGGAATTAGAAAAACAGCCTGCAGAGGGGAAAACTGGGGATAAGTTCAGAATACAAGACATATAATGACCAGAAATGGTGTGATTCCGTTACCTCAATTTATGGAGATGCTTTAACCCTTTCCAATCCACTATCTGAAGTCTAAAGACATTATGATTTAAGGCTGTACGGCTCCGATGTTGGAAGACGTCCATCGGGGTTCTCTTACTGTATGTTGCCAGCCTCTCTGCTGTCGGAGCCTATCCAACGTGTCACCTCATGCAGTACTGGCTTTAGCCAGCAGATAGCGCCATTTTATTTCGGCAGAAAAAGAGTCAGCCCCCTAGGAAAACTAGGATACAAATTGGATTGGAAAGGGTTAAAATGAGTGTAAAATGAAGTGTGTTAAAGTGAAGTGCTGCTTTTAAATTTGGGATCTATAACCTGGTTATTAGAGATGAGCGAGCGTACTCGCTAAGGCAAACTACTCGAGCGAGTAGTGCCTTATGCGAGTACCTGCCCACTCGTCTCAAAAGATTCGGGTGCCGGTGGGGGAGAGCGGTGAGTTGCTTGAGTGAGCAGGGAGGAGCTGGGGGGGGGGGGGGGGGAGAGAGTGAGAGAGAGATCTCCCCCCACAGCTCCTCCCCGCTCTCCCCTGCCGCTCCCCGGCACCCGAATCTGTAGAGACGAGCGGGCAGGTACTCGCATAAGGCACTACTCGCTCGAGTAGTTTGCCTTAGCGAGTATGTTTGCTCATCTCTACTGGTTATCCAAAAAAAGTGAATGTTTGCAGATACACGACTTTGCTTCTCTTTTTGCTGACGCTTTCCTCTTCATTCAGGTCTAACACTAAATACACACATCTGCTGGCTTCTTGCTGTCAGTGCATTGTGGGAGCTGTAGTAGCGCTCAGTGCAGGAGCCAGGTACCTAGATCCAAATATAAGGCCAGATCCCGTAAAGTATGATAAATAGGTAAATCTTGTTCCCTGCACTTGGCGCAGGATGTTATGGCCTCGGCCTGCGAGTTGGACACTTTGTACCTATATTACTCTTTTTGTGACAATGTTAAATAAGAGAATTAAAAAAAAAATAAGAACATGTTCCCAAAAATAGTGCGATGCGATCCTATTCATGGATCTAAATTTACTGCTCCGACTCAGAACTAATTACTGCTGTGCTGATGCCTAAGGCCTCTTTCACATCAGCGGGATGACGCTTTCCTATCCAACTAAAAAGACTGATGGATGGAAGCAATGTGACACGGAGACCAACGAAGTCTAATGCATTGGACCCCACGATTCTGTCCCTGGTTTGTGATGTGATAATGACCTTACACTGTTAAAACTAAGCTGATTAGGTCACATGTCTGACAACACAGTCAGCTAAAATGTTGTCAGATTCCGAGAGCGACCAGCAAAATTTTGGCATATGGCACCTTGTGATCAGTAGGGAGGTACCAGGTGATAACCTCATCACAATCTGCTCTTAGATAATGTGCTGACCTCTCCTTGCACAGCAGAAGGCAACAGCATTCATGGGTAAACGTGGTGACTTGAGTGACAGTGCACAGAATGTTGGTGCCCGGAGGTGTGGTGCCCATGTGATTTCTGAAATGGTTTCATGTGTTGGCTGTTCCTAAACCACTGTATCAAGAGTATACCAAGACTGGTTAAACCATGGACAGACATCCAAAAGAAGAGTATTGAGTGGTACATCTGGTATTGTAGCAACAACATTGCAAAGTGGACCAACTGACCCAGCAATGCAACAGTGGGAAAGTTAGACAAATGTCCACCATGACCATGCAGTATACCTTGCGTCGACTGGGGGTTCAAAAGTCGAAGACTGACAAAAGTGCCTTTGATGACTTTGCATCATGGCCAACAACACCTTTTATGGACCCAGGAAAAATAACAATCGACCTTGGAGATGTGGCAGAAGGTCATCTGGAGTGATGAGTCCCATTTTTCGCTGAGCCATACAGAATGCCAGGTCTGCATCTGTAATAAACAGGATAAAGCTATATCCCATGGCTGAACCATTGGAGATCAATAGGCTGGCAGTGTCATGGTCTGGGGAGCTGACCATCTGCACCCATATCTTCAGGAAGTCTTCTTCGACCAAGGTGCTATCTTTCAACAGGACAACGCTCCATGTCAGCGACCTCGGATCACTAGGGAGTGGTTGGAGGAACACAATAATGAATTCTCCAAACTCACCGGAATGTAGCCCCTTTGAACATAGTTGGAATATGCTTGTCGCTTCTATGAAAGTTCTTTCTGTTGGGATTTTAACTTGATCCAATAAAGCCATGATTTTATGGATGCTGGACCTTTTTCCTGTTTTCTGCTACAACTGGCATGGGTCAAGTTGAGTCTGGAGGATGTTGGCCACCTTGTAGAATCTGTTTCTCAACATCTGAAAGCCATGATTGCCCAAACAGGTGGACCAACCGTTATTCAGTAGGTGTTCCTAATGCAGTGTATATACGAATGGAGAAATAAACCCCCAAAAACCTGGAAGAACTTTGCTTTACTGTAATCATAACAATATTCAAAGTTCCTCAACTTGTTATGTAGCTTTAGGCCTTGAAATGGTGCTGAAAGTGGAATTATGCCCTGAAGCACAGATTTATTTCTGCTAGGATTTGGCGAATGGTATTTAGAATAGTGAGTTGTTTCTTCCCAACATCCTACATAGGGTTTCCATCTTCTATACAGAAGACTCTTTGGCCGTCCTCAGCACTTTTATAGCCTGTTTTACATCTAAAAAGCCAGACGTGCTCAGAAACCATATGGGCTGAAGACCAAAGATGGCTCCGTCTCACGCATAAAACTCTATGGCTCTGTCCTGGTTTCCGTCCCATTTGCAGTTTCCTGCATACAAGATAGAAAGCTGATACGGGAACCAGCGCTTCAGAGCAAAACACACCGTGGAGGAGCATTACATTTCTTTGTAGTATGTTGCTAAGGAGCAACTAATAGAATGGCAAGGAGCAGACCTTAGCAAAACTGAATCTGTGCTTTGCATGATCAAAGTGTGGGTCTAGAAATGTGCCCATACCTGTTCCTGCCGACTTTGGCATCCACTTACACATTTGCTCAAGGACCACAGAAACAAAGAGTACATTACACTCACCTAAAGCTTGGCTGAGCATGCATGGGTTTTCCATGGGAACAGTGGAGAAAGCGGCTGCTAGGCAGTTCTATTCGCCACTTATCTCCAGGTGAACCAAAATGGTCAAGGGCTGAAATTCAACATGCCTGATTTTTTTTCTCTGTTACATCATGGGATGCCCCCATACACATCAGATAGTCAGTTGGTCCTGCCAAAAATGGTGGGTTCAGTCAACTTCTGTGTATGGGGGTCTCCCACTTTTTTTTAAAAAGCAGGGCAGGGCATAGAATATCAAAAAAGGCAAGGTGCTCCTAGGAAACGGCTGATCAGCTTCAGAGGTGATCCTGGAATCTACCTTCAGCAAAGGTCAGGTGACTGCTGACCCTCCCAGTAGGTACATTTGGTGTAATTCAGATGACAACTGCAGCCAATCAGAGGCCACAGCTTCACTGCCCATTCTTCTAGCATCAGCATTCACAACTTGGGTGCCATGAGGCCAGGAGTACAGAACCCTCTGATTGGCTGCAGTGGTCACCTGGCTTACCCTGGAAGCACATACCAGGAGGATCACCGGAACCACTCAGCTGTTTCCCAAGTGGTGAGTATTGTCTCTTTTTTTATTTTATGTCATGCCCAGCTGTCAGAAAACATCTTTAAGGGTGTGCTCACACGTAGCGGGGTTTGGTGCAGATCCATGCCAAAATCCACAGCATGTTTTGCGCTTCGGAGTTTAGTGTGGACACACACTAGAGTCCGCGTCAAAATCCACACCATTTGGTGCTGAATTTGCCCTGTTTTTTGCAGCTGATCCACAGCAGATTTCAACCTTTCAATTGAAGAGATAAAGTCTGCTGTGAATCTGCGACAATTTCATGGTCAAAATCTGAAGATTTTGACTCTGTTTTTGCTGCGGAATTTGCTGCAGTTTTTCTGCTATAGAAAATCCACAGCAGTTCCGCTATGTGTGAATGTACCCTAAAGTGGGAAATCCCCCCTACGTATTTGTGCTGAGGCAGAGCTTGAAAGGCAACATCGAAAATTACTATATACTGCAATAAGTATTGCAGTTTATAGCACAAGCATCAAATGATCGCCTGTCCAAGTCTCCTGTGGGGACTAATTAAAAGCGTAAAAAAAGATTTTCTAAGGTTTTTTTAAACAGTTAGAAAAAAAGTACAATTAAAAAAAACCTTTTCCCTATAAAAAAACAATTAAAAAACATATTTGATATCACTGAGTACGTAAAAGTCCCCACTATTAAAATATCACAATAGGACGGAATGCCAGAATTGCAATTTTTTTGGAATCCTGACTTTTGAATTGACGAAAAAAATGAAAAAGCTTTGCGTCTCAGAATACAAAACTATGTATTTACCTGCAAAAAAAAGTATTTAATTTTTAAAAATAGAAAAACATTAAAAAGCTCTACAAATTTAGTCTCACCATAATCGTAGTGACCCATAGAAGAAAGTTCATATGTCATTTTTACTGCAACCCTCCAAGAACGCCTCACTTGCGCAATTGCATTTTTTCATTTCTACCTTCCTAAAAAATTATTTAAAGTTTTTCCATACATTATACTCTACAATAAAGGGTACCATTAACAAAATACAACTCATCCCACAAAAAACAAGCCCTCATACGGATATGTCAGTGGAAAAATGATAAAGCTATGGCTCTTAGAAGGCGGGGATGAAACAATGAAGATGAAAAAAAAGTGAAAAATCTTTGGTCCTGAAGTGGTTAAAAGATATTTTCAGCACTAAACTATTGATGGGCTATGCTCGGGATAGGTCGTCAATAGTTGATCGTTGGGGGTCCGCCATTGGAGATCCCTGCTGTTCAGCTGATTGAAGAGGCCACGGCACTCGGGTGAGCGCTGTGGCCCCTTCTCAGGTCAGTGACGTGGCGATCATTGATCACATGGCCTGAGAGCAGCTCCGTCCCATTCCAGTGACTGGCCTTGGGTTGTCATGCTGCGCACAGCTGCTATACAATGTACGGTGCTGTGCCTGGTATGGACTGAACTGCTATCACTTCACTCAGAGGCATTGGGGGCCCCGAGGGGTGGACCACCTGAGAAGAGGACAGGTCATCACTAGTGTAGTGCTGCAAAGCCCTCTAAGACCAAATGTACTATAAACCCTGATACAAGTGGACTGCTTACATGTTCCTGACTTGGCCAAATTCTTAGTTAATAATCAAACAGCACATGTTAGTATTTAGCTGGGGGTAAAGAAAACACAAGGGTTGGAATAACATTACTGCTCAAGTACAACACTGGAGCATATTACTACAATACACACACAGGAGTTGTCAGCCGACCTCTGAATATTAAAAAGTAACTGCACTTTTTAAAAACTTTTGGCACATCAGAGCGAAATGTAAAAAGTTTTGATCAGTCGGTTGCTAAGATCCCTGCTGATCGCTGAAATGAAGGGGCTGCAGAGCTCACCCAATCAATGTCCCCCTTCTACTGTCTTCGCTGCCTGTTCCTATCGTCTCCTCACAGCAGCTGAAGACGGATGCATAGATGTCTGTAGAAGTCTATGAGTTCATCTTCAGCTGCCAAGATTTGCCAACAGGCAGCAAAGACAGCCAAAGGGGCACAGTGTTCATATGAGCGCTGCAACCGCTTCATTTTAGTGATTAGCGAGAGTCTCGACACCCCGGACCCCACTGATCAAAACTTTTGACACATTGCTTTGACATGCCAAACGTTTTTAAAAAGTTCAGTTATTTAATGAAACACAAGCTAAATGGGCAAATTTGCTGTAGTCAAGTCGTGTTGATCAGTCTGATATGTGAGCGTCATGTTATAGAGCGGGAGGAGCTGAGCAGACTAACGTATAGTTTTGTGGGAAAAGATTCCATAAAACCTTTAATCCCTACTTATTTGGGCCTTAGGAGTCAAGTGGGCGGGCTTACCAGTGATTGGCAGCCCGAGTGCGTGTATAGAAATAGCTGTCAGTCATTGAGTGAGACTATCCCTGAGCTGGTGGGTCTAGACTAGCAGCTGTGGTGTCTCCATACACAGCACATAGAGAGGAGGAGAATTCTGCCTCTTCATCTTCTTTATACTGAGATCCAGCAGCGACATGGAGGAGTTCTGTTATAGAGAAGTACCGAGTACTGTAGTGTATATGTGATTCCAGTACTTATGAGACAGTAAAACACTTACTATTATCGTCAGCAGCGTCTTATTGTGTGTCTGTCTAATTTAACCTCTCACATAACGCGTCCCTCCTCACCTCCCCATAGGCTTCTATGTGCAGCATGTAATCTGATCCCTAAGTGATCAGTTAGATTTGAGTGAACAGTTTAGGAGGGAGAGGGGAAGCGGAAAGGAGCCTGAAGATGTATTATATATTTTCTTATAGTCACATACTAATGATTTATGCAAAGTGTGTTGAAAGCTTAGTGACCACTTAAAGTAACAGTAACAGTTTTATAATGGAGGTCTAAACTAATACATGGAATGAAGGGACTGGAATACCCGGAGAGGCGACGGTAACAAGAGGGCATCTGCTACGTTTAGAAGAAAGCAGGTTTCATCACCAACACAGAAAAGGGTTCTTTACTGTAAGAGCAGTAAGACTATGGAACTCTCTGCCTGAGGATGTGGTGATGGCAAAATCCATAGAGGAATTTAAGAGGAGACTTGATGTCTTTCTGGAGCGGAAGGATATTACAGGATATAGATTTTAGGGGAGCAGCGGGTTGTTGACCCGGGCCTTACAGACAGGTAGGAACTATTAACAGGCTGAACTAGATGGACGTTGTCTTCAGTCGGCCTTACATACTATGTTACTATTAGGTCAGTGGAAGACGAATCCTAACTATTTATGGGTATATATGTGCATATTATTAACGCTATATGTTTAGATTTATCCAAGGGGGGGCAAAATACATCACTTCCGATGTAAAATATCAAAACTGATGCCTACCGAGTGCAGCGGTGTAACTTTTCTGACCGGTACATGATAAAAGCCTTCAGTGCAACACTTTTTTGCAGATTCATAGTATATTTGTTGACTTTGGAAACCCTTGCGGAGTCCAGTCACAAGCCCACACATTACAATGTTATCAAAGCCTTCTCATTGACTCCACCCAAAATGCGTGATTCATGGAAGTGATGTATGTTCAGTTATCTCATAACTGTAATTAAGGGTGGGACAGGACTGTCAGCTATCAATAAACTTGCTGGCAGTAGCCCCTCCTGATGCTGCAGAGTTCCAACTGGTTAAGCAGTGTCTGCAACCCAACACTACATCCGTCTTGGAGCCCCCCATTCTGTACACTGTTGGATAAGGTCCCTTGCACACAGGCGGCTCGGACCCCTGCTTACCTGTCCAGCGTCTTCTCCTCTGGTGCTGATGTGCCAGCCTATGCAGCGGCACACGTGCGCAGTACAGAGAACAGTCGTGCCAGCACTATGGCCATGACGTGATGGCCATGACCGTTCTGCAATAAGGATTGCAGAATGGCCGTGGGACGGACGGCTGCATTGACTTCAATGGAAGCCGGCCGTGCGTAGCCCGCACAAAATCACAGCATGCTGCAATGCAAATCCGCCCGTGTGCAGAAGGTGTAACTCTGTATATATCTATGGTTTCACACTATATGGAATGGAACGTGAGCAGATTTGCATATTGCTGCTAGTGTCGGTTCTGTACTAGTCATATCGCTGCTACATTTGTTGCGTTTTTCAGTGTTTCACAATAAGATACATTGTTGCAGAAAGTTATCACGGTCAAGTTAAACTTTGTTACATCTGTAGCTGAGTTTATGTGGACTATATAATTCCCGCTGACACCTATTCATCAGTAGTGAATGAGATGGGAGTGGGCAGAGGAATGTGATATCATGAGCCGCTAATGATGTAACTTAGTGGCAAGTATAGGCTAAAGAGCATTACTAACCTGACAGTGCGGTTCAATACTAATTCATGATGTAGGACATTGAATGCAGCCGGTGGATACTTGATGTTCTTGTGCTGGGACATCTACCTGGGATCTAAAAGTTAAAAAAAAAACTAATTTAGTAAAAGTTGCTAAATCATCTAAAGTCATTGGAAGGCAGAAATGATGTCTTTCCACACAAATACTACTGATGATCTATTGTCAGGAAAGGAGATCAATAGTTGATCGGCTGGGGTCCATCACTTGGGACTTCAGCCAACATTCATAGACCTGTCCTATTTCGCGGACGGGCAATAGAACGCGCCAATGCATGGCAGTGTGCTATCCGATGCAAGTTGCGTCCGAGTCTTTTGGGCACATCTCTCATTTAGGGCTAATGTGCTCGTTACCTAAGGCAGGTAAGCCATGTCTCAGAATTCATAGTTGCCTTCTAAACAGGTTCCAGCTTCAGACCTGTTCTTACTTCCAGCCACTTCCGTCAGCTTTAATTCTTAGCACACATCAGAAGAATGTTATTACATAAGAGATGGAAGCAGGTAGTACAGGAAAATCTTCCAGCCTCGTGTCATTCTTGAGGCACAAACACCGTGGCATAATGTGAACAAGTGAGTCACTGCATTGTACTTAACACACGGGATTGTGCAGCAGACTTTCCATGTGCACAATAGGCGATGCTTCACTACAGCCAACTACTTCCTGATGATCTGAGTATGGGAAGTAGTCACTTGCCTTGCTAGATTTAGAACTTCAGCTGCTATTTCCCTCCATTCATCCTGCAAATGTCTGCTGAGTTCTCTCAAAGTAGATGCATCGATCCATCTAAAATGGCGCAAGGAGTGTCGTCTTTGGACATTTGAGCAACGGAAGAATGTTCTATGGAGTGACGAATCACGGTATTCCATCTTCAAATCAGATGGACATACTTGGGTGCAGAGGATGCCTAGGTAACACCTTCTGCATGAGTGTTCTGCCAACAGTTAAGAACAGCGGAGGTCCGTTATGGTCTGGGGATGTTTTACGTGGCATGGTCTCAACCTGTTGGTTGTAGTGACGAGAACCGTGAACACGGAGGTGTACCCCGACATTCTAGATAATAATGTGCTGCTGACAATGTGGTAATACTCTGGGAATGGTCGGCCATACTTCCAACAAGACAACATGCCGTGTCACAAATCCATCGCTGTTTTACATCGCTTTGAGGATATGGATGTTCCACGATCGGACCGGCTGCACAGAGTCCGACCTGAACCTACTGATCATCTTTGGGATGAATTGGAACGTTGGGTCAGGAAATGTGAACAGCCTCCATCTTCTTTGAGAGAACTTCTGGATAGTTTGCAGGATGAATGGAGGGAAATACCAGCTAAAGTGTATCAGAAATTAAGAGAAAGTATGTCTCGAAGAGTATCGATGTCATTAGGGCCAAAGGAGCCCCACTGAGTATTAACATATGGAGATAAATACTACTTTTGATTCTTCCTCAGGTTTCTTTTAGAAACCATTCTCTCTATGGGATGCAATTTTGGGTGGTCTTTTAAAGAGGCTTGACTGTATATTGCAGTCTGTGCCTGCTGCATAGTTTGGAAACCCCCTCATTAGACTGAGCAGCCGCTACACCCAACTCTCCAGGTCTGTAAATGCCATCGCGGGGCTGTATGTGACTCATACAAGTCGTGATACTTGAAAAGCACAAAAGTACACAAATACGTGCAGATGTTTATAAAGCCGGACTCCTCAGTGACCTGCGCTGGGTCGGGTATGTCATTCCTAAAGGTGATTGATCATAAGCTATGTGATATTTGCTAAACAGATACTGTATGTGCCGTGGCGTTGGGCGGATGATGATGCAAACCTTATTCTGGTTTCAGACTGAACATGCAGGTTTATATTTAGTCACTGACTGATGGTGTTTATCTCATACTGACCGCACTCGCAGAATCTCATGTAAGCCGGCAGCACACGGGTGTATGCGCAATTCCGCAAGGCGAAGCTCAACAAAATATGTGCATGTGAACGAACCCATTAAAATCAATGGGTTCTATTCTACATCCGTGTGCAGACGGCTTACAGTCTGCATCTCACTGGATTTGTACATTGATTGCTCTGTGCATGGTGGACAGCTGTAGAGTAATTAATTCTACATAATCAGCTCAGACACACCCATATTTCTGCTAGTCCACCTCTTTTTTCCCCTTAGCCACACCCCTCTTTCTGGATCAACTAGGCAGTTGGCATGCACTGTACTTTGCATTATGGGTTATGCATAGCCCAGGGCCTAAGTGCATGTTGTGTATGATGTAGGGTATTCTTTAACCCCCTCAGGTCCTTATCGGTTTTCGCTATGAGTATTTCCAATTTTCCTTTCGTATTTCGCAATTTTGTGATTCAAGATTTAAACAAACCCAGATTTGTCATATTTTCTCCCCCAACCGGTGCCGATGACAGGTAACATTAAAGAGGTTCTACATAAAAGGGTATTTTTGGAAAAGTCACATTAATAATGCAGAGCTTGCCGCTTCTCTGCAGTCAGCCCAATGCAAATCATTAGCGACAATCTGCATATTACGGACTCCCTGCCTCATATCTGCATCCTTTGAAACCTTAATCTTAACCCTTTCCAATCCACTGTCTGATGTCTGAAGGCATTCCGATTGAAGGCTGTACAGCTCCGATGTCGAAAGATGGCCGTCAGGGTATTCTTACTGTATATTACTGGCCACTCTGTGGTCGGGAGGGGGGGGGCTCTCCAGCCTATTCCATACCGCACTACTGGCTCTAGCCAGCAGATAGCGCCATTGTATAATGGCAGAAAGAGAAAACCGCCTAGGAAACCCTGAAACCAAAATTGGATTGCAAAGGGTTAAGGTCTCCGGCACACTAGCACATTTTAGGGCCATGTACTATAATGGACAGCACACGGCCCCATTATAGCCCTTGCGGCTATACACATCGACTCTTTTTTACGCTGACCCAACCGTGATCCATGTGAAAAAAACTCCTGGCATGTCCTCTTCCTGTCAGTTTCATGGACAAGAACTAGGACATGCCAGTGCACGCTAACATGCAGTATCTGTGTGTATCGGGCAGTACATAGACGGGTGTCCTTGTTCTGCCCAATGTGAGTTGTGCTCGAATGACATGTCTATTTTAGTACTTGCATTCCCCCTTAAAAGAGGATTCTGTGTTTCTGTTATGTGTTGCTCCTCTGTTATTCCTCCTGGAAAGTTTTTCAATTAAATTCGGTCTGGAAATGTATAAATTGACAACTGGGTGTTACCATTCTCCTTGTCAATAGGGTGTGTCCCTGCTCAGGCTGACATTGCAAGCACTGATTGGACAGCGTTAGAGTGTACACAGACACACCCCATTGACAAGGGAATGGTAACATCAAGTTGTCAGTTTATTTATACATTTGCAGGAGGAATAACAGAGGAGCAGCATAACACAGAGGTTTTATGAAACCAGGCTCCAGAATTGTTATTTTGTGGTCAGTGCAAGAACAGACGTGTCAGTAGGGTATAAATTGGCAAGGAGGTACGGCAAAGCAAAAAGCTATATATTTAGTGATGGCAATATGTTGCAATTACACGAAAAGTTACAACTGGTTTAATAAGTTATCACGTTTTATTAACCATTTTATGAGCGCTCTACGTGCCGCCACCTGCTGTGCGGAGAACATCGAGACGACAGTTGAATTCATCCCAAACGCCTCTCAAAGTGTCTTCTTCCACTGCGGTCACCGCTGCCGTTATTCTGTTTTTGAGGTCGTCTTGCGTCTTCTATACTATTGCATCACTAAAGTCTATGCGCTTTTCCGGGTCACCGCTAATTCATGTGGCCTCATAATTAAACGTCGCCTTAACCCACTCTAGGCAGTCGTATGAGGGATCACACTTACGGATTCAGTCTTGCTGGATTGCAGAACTCATAACGACTTGTGTTGCAGGGTTGTAGGGTTGCCGTCTTGCGAATGGCAGGCTGGGGGCTGTGAGAGGCATCTAGCGGTAATCATTTGAAACTCTTATGATCCACCCTTTCAAGTGGGCGATACGTGGTGGCAGAGATGTAGCTATTTCAGATTGGGTCCATCTTTTTGAAACACCCTGTATATTATTAATTAGTTCCGAGAAGATCATTGTACATTGAAAATATTGTATGTTGAAACCAGAATTCTACGGAAAAGCGATAATTGGTTCCAAAGCGCCAAAATGTCAACTTAAAGACGTACAAAATAAAAATGAAAGAAAGTGAAGCAGATAACTGATACAGATAAAGCGAGTCTTTACATACTGAATAACAGAAAAAGCTGATGGAAGCTGTAAATCACTTCCTAGGGTGAGAACAGGAGCTTCTCCAGGGTCTTGTAGAGTAAATAGTGTACCAGATAAAAAACATTGGGCCAACCTCACCTGATGACCAAAGGAGTGGGGCCAACCTCACTTGATGACCAAAGGAGTGGGGCCAACCTCACTTGATGACCAAAGGAGTGGGGCCAACCTCACTTGATGTCCAAAGGAGTGGGGCCAACCTCACTTGATGTCCAAAGGAGTGGAGTCAACCTCACTTGATGTCCAAAGGAGTGGAGTCAACCTCACTTGATGACCAAAGGAGTGGGGCCAACCTCACTTGATGACCAAAGGAGTGGGGCCAACCTCACTTGATGTCCAAAGGAGTGGAGTCAACCTCACCTGATGTCCAAAGGAGTGGAGTCATCCTCACCTGATGTCCAGAGGAGGGGGGTCAACCTCACCTGATGTCCAAAGGAGTAGGGCCAACCTCACCTGATGTCCAAAGGAGTGGGGCCAACCTTACCTGATGTCCAAAGGAGTGGGGCCAACCTTACCTGATGTCCAAAGGAGTGGGGCCAACCTCACCTGATGTCCAAAGGAGTAGGGCCAACCTCACCTGATGTCCAAAGGAGTGGGGCCAACCTCACCTGATGTCCAAAGGAGTGGGGCCAACCTTACCTGATGTCCAAAGGAGTGGGGCCAACCTCACCTGATGTCCAAAGGAGCGCTCATCCTTGCACAAGTAAAGGGCACTACAGGACATGCAATATCGCACTGTACTTTAGAGAGGCGCTACTAGACAGCCAATCAGTGCACGTACTTAAGTAATATAGATGTGTTACAGGAAATGTCCATGTTGATTTTCCAACAAAATGCACAAACTGCACAACTAGACTGTGTATTTAGGTGGAGCTTAACTCTGGAAGCGCTGGTCCAGCTCCGGTCCTGTAAACCTTGGACCTCTGTAAAATAAGTCAGTTTGGTGCATCTAAACTCAGTGGCATAGAGTTGGACTAATAGGAAAGATCAAACTGGACCCGCTATTATGGAGCCAGGTTTTGCCACCCACATTAGAAGGACCTGGGGTTAATTTTCCTCTCCATGGCCAACGGTTCAGTTGACCACCAACTTGCATGCAGATAATGTAATTCTGCTAAGTATGTCCTACCCAAGATTTTACCACGTAAAAACAAGGCGATGGACCCAACCAAGACGGGGCGGAGCGCATGCCTTGCCTCTAAGGTACCTACGCCATTGATTGTACTTCTGTGGGCTTCATCTATCTTCGGTCCCTCTATAGAGTAGTATTGCAGCAGTAGGCGATCAGCTAATGAGTGGGGCGAGATTGTTCCTCACTAAATATGGAGTAAGCACATTTTTTTGGAGTTGTTCATCACTTAGTTTTACCGATGATCCAGACGAGGTGATAATTTAGGTTCCAACTCAAAAAAAGCTTCACTGGAGTCTTAGTGGCCAGAACTGTAATTTTTATCAGACTCAAGAATGTTGGCGAGAACGTTTCCTTCCACTGATTTGAATATAATGTAGTTGGATTTAGGCAGGAAAGACGCACTTCAGTATATTGTGGCTTTAGAGGTTTCACATTGAACACGTTACATTTCTCTCTTAATATAGACCAGACGCTTATCGCTATTGTTGTTGTATAGTCTTTAGGGCTCTTTTACACGGGACAGGATTACGCCGCAGGTCTAACTGCAGATTTCGATGCGGAATTGCAGGCAGGTTTTAAGCCATCTTCAATGCCGCATCAAAATCCACAGGTAGCCTACAGATTTTGGTGCAGAATTTTCTACGGCCTATTCCGTCCCGTGTGAAAGGACCCTTAGACCATTTTATTCTTGGCTGTTCCTGTAGATCAGGTCATGTTTTCAAGATCTCCTCAGTATTGCACAGGTGATGTCATTATTGTCAGTCCTCAAACATTGCCACAGGTGGTCTTACTATAGGATATACTATAGGATATCCTGAAAACATGACCTGTTGGGGGTCCCTGAGGACTGGAGTTGAGAAACACTGCTGTAGATAATATCTGGACTTCCTTGCCACCCATGCGATTTCTGCCCCAGGAAAGAACACCTAAACCTGAAGTGCAAGGATTATTCAAATTAAAGGGGCTGTTTTTCAGAAATAGCTCCACTCTTGTCGGTGGGCTGTGGCTGGTATTACAATGTAGACTGATTCACTAAGCTGCAACATTGGACATATCCCAAACACACAAGTGGTATTCTTGAAAGAATGGACCCATAAGGGACCTGACAGGACACATAAGGGACCTGTCAGGTCCCTTATGGGTCCATAGCTGCGGGCAGTACAATATATGTACATCGATCCTTCTCTCCTGCTGCTGATTGACAGGCCTCTTCCTATGCATAGTAACACAAACAGACCTGTCAATCAACCTCTGGAGGGCGGGGGGAGCAGTGAATATATGAATATTAATGAGTCGCATCGGTGGATAGCTATAAGTGACAGACCATTAAAATCAACATGTGTATCACTACATCATGCTGTCTGCCCAGGTACCCATAAGGAACCTGACTGGTTCACTTTAACCATGTTATAATACCTAAATAAATAGGCAACCATGTAATACATGAGCATGTTGAGTCCAGCACGTTGCGAGTTGCTCTCTCTAGAAGATCTCAGATCTGGCCCTTGGAAGGGATTCTAGGTGGGCACCCCTCTACGGTGTCCCTATGCTCTAGTAGTCCAGAAAATAAAGAAAATTAGGCAACCCAAGTGTCAAAGCTATTGCCAGGATTCAACACTTAACTAACCCACTTGCTACTCCAGAGTTGCAATCATCAAGCAAAGAGACTTTTGCCAGCATCCAAAAGTGTAACTTTGTTTTGGCACCAACACATAGAAACCACATATCAAGTTTAGAGAAGACAAGGACCCCTCCATATGTCTACATCTGGTGTCCTTGTATTGGTGCTAATACAAGTTACACCTTTGGGTGCCGGTGAAAGTCTACTGATTTGGACAAATGGGTTGCACTCATCGGAATCAGATGGCACAGTTAGATACAGGAAGGTGTACAGCAGGATCCTCAAGATAGGCCCTTACTGCTTAAAGGTGGATATAAGTAACCACCACTGCATATCTTACAAATGCTTATATCTTCCTGACCCATAAGATTCCCGTGGGTGAATAGGATAAAAGGGTTAAAGGGGTTGTTCGGGACGTTACTATTGATGACCTCTCCTTGAAATAAGTCATGCATTATTGATTGAGGAGGGTCTACCACTCGGGATCCCCGCTCTGATTAGCTTATATTGGGTCAGCTGTCAATGCGGACAGAGCCAGAAGCGGACAACACTGTTTCTAGTACAGCAGTCCGGTTTGCCAATGCAGGCACAGCTGCCATTGAACTCAATGCAGTACCAACTACGGACAGAACTGTCTACTTCCAGCTCTGTCCGCACTGATGGCAAGCCTGATTGGTGGGGATCCCAAGCAGCGGACCGCTGACGATCAACTATCCTGAATATAAGTCATCAATAGCAACGTCCCGGACAACCACTTTTGCGTTCCTCACCCCTCATTTTTCCGATTACAGAGAATATCATTTTTATGGAGAAATGCCTAACATGGAAGGCCTACCGTGACCACCCAATAAAAGAAAGGAAGTGCAAAAGACCATTTGTTGGGTTTAGCGTAAGGATTTGTTTCCCTCTTGGATGAACCTTCTTCCTGTCCCACTAAGACATGATGTAAACACAAACAAAATTCTTGAACTTGTTTAATGAAACGTTCCACTCCAAGATGTTATGTTCTTATTAGTCAACTGATGTTTAATGAACTCAACCTTAAGAAAGTGTCCTCAACTCTCATAAATTCCTTCCGAGAAACACTGTAAATGTGCCAACAGATGGGACGCACCTTTAACCGTTTCCACCGCATGAAGAATACAGCCCACCAAACCAGATTCTTCTGAGACAAGGGGGAAGAATGTCAGAAATGTACAGTGTGGATTGATAAGATGTCGGAAACCACCGTAGCAGGTTCTTCCTAACCCGGGACCGGTGGAGGGAACGTTTACTGATGAGGCGCAAGAATGGACAAAGGTTAAACCCTTGGATTGTTGATGTTTTCGGGCAGCACACACTGTATACAGCATTAGGCTGAATACTAAGCTTCTTAGCAAGATCTGGATTGAGACAGGAGCTTAGGGATTGACAAGCAGAATCCGGACATTCTTGAAATTGTATTTTGCGCAATCCAGTTATCAATTCCAGAAGATATTTTTTTTGTTTCTTTTTTTGCTCCAACTTTAGTAGGCATATGAAATATATTGGAAGCGCTACGGAATACGTTGGCGCTATATAAATAAAGATTGTTCCGATTATTATTATTTATTGGGGCAGATTTACTAATTCTAGTACACATACCACCTTTATTAAAGGGATATCCCACTAAAGACGTTGGGAGTGCGGAAGATTACCGAGCACATTGATCTTCCTCACTTCCATAGAAGTGAGTGGAGTGAGGGTCATGCATGCACACCTCCACTACAATATGCTACATGGCCACGGGCTGAGATATGCATACACTTGTATGAGCGTACCCTAAGAGAAAGATAGTCTGGCTTCCTGCAGATCTATTACACAATGTGCCACTGTGATAAAATTGGCACATCTTCTGACCGTTTTGTCTTAAGTTTACACTGCTGAAATAATAGACCGGATTAGTAATTCTGTCCCGTTGAGTTTTCCTAGAATGCTACTCCATAAGTCGTAGATGTTTGCCACTACACCATCCATCTAGCAGTGGCTGAACCAGGTCTGGACTAGGTCACCAATGCGCTTAGAAGTTTGCAAAACTGGCCGCTAACCTTTTGAGTTACTTTATATTGATGCCTATGAAACTTCACTAAAAACTGGCTTCCTGGGGTGGTCGAACTAACTTCCAAGGTGTACCATAAACTGCTCTTCGCTGCTAAATATCTCGAATGAGCTTTAGGCTCATCAAGGAATTTGGGACTTCTAAGATGACAAACACACAAGGGTTTCTTCTCAATGACTCACCACCCTTGGGTCTCTACCTTGAGGAATGCAGTAGGTCTACCTGAATTTTCTTTTACTTCCTCTTCTTTATATAGACCGGTGTTACCGGCTGATCTCTGACTTTCTAGGATATATTATTTCTTCCTCCCAAGGGCATGGAGTCAGTAGCCCGTGTCATGTGGTTTATTACACATTTGCTCCAACGTGTTCTGCCTCCTACATACAAGACTGCATTTACAAAACTCGAATAAAAGTAACTTTAAAATGTAATAAGACTAGGATGACCATTAGACATGAGTTGGGCCTTGGAGCTTAGTTTATCTTAGACCTTTCCATGCATCTATTGTATTGTGGTGCAGACATCCAAGATGACCAAGCCCATTGGCTTGGATGAAGTGAGATGTTGCTTCTCTAGAAGGGTCAAGATATGAGTGGGGACATAGTAGAAAAACCACTGGCTGTTTTCTGCTGACAAATGTCTAATATCTATGGGAACCTCAACTTTTGGAGAGATTAATCTGTAGGGACAGCTGTTGCTGTAGATTAGACAGGAGATCATCACCCACCACTCATCCACTCGACTCCCCCCATCCCTCCTTACTTTACCCTCCCAAGTTCCACATTAGCCTCCTTCTGTTTACTGACCGTTACTTTCCCCGGCACACACTGCGGTTTCCCAGGTGTCTCCCGCTTAGGTTTGTATTATCCCTCTGTAAACATTTTGCAATAAAGGAGACGCTTTGTGGTCGGCTTGAAAAGACCGGCCAAATATACAAATCTGAGTCACGTAGTTGTAAGGAATGGGGATGGGCTGCTGCAAGCACAAGAACTGCTATGCTGCCCGCTGACCGTTTTGGCTAATGTTGCGTTTAGACGGAACGATTATCGATTAAAATTTAAAAATCGAGCGAGAGGGAACGATAATTGTTCTGTCTAAACGCGAGCGAATGGCGAGCGAGAATCGTTGACTTGTCACTTGCCGTTCAGTTTCTGCCGGAATGAAATCCAATGTTGCCTCGTTCACTGGGATAAATTCTGCCTTGTTTTCTACAGCTCTTTCGGATGATGAAGATGTTAACACCATGCTGGTGGGCACTCTGCTCTGGAAAATTAAGCCAGGATGGCGTCAACAAAGACTATACCGGCTCGAATCTGATGGGATGACCATCTGGTATGAAAGCAAAGCGAAAAAGGCACGGTCCAAACAGATCTGTGAGTACCAGTAGGCATAAGCAAAGTGTCAGACCCACTGGGCTTTGGGAGCCTGCATGCAAGTAAAGGGAAATATCAGTGGCTCCTGACATCCTCTTGGCCTATAAAGGTTGGGAAAGGAGTGTAATGGAAAGTATGCCCTTGGCCCTTCTGTCCTGGGATGGATGGTGCGATGCCTTAAACATGCACAAGTTGGGGGGCCATTTACTTTTTGTATTCTAGCCAGCGCCCCTGTACTGTCTGTACAACCAGAGCTTTTGTGGGTAATTTTCTTGATAATTCAATGGAGGCTTTAATGATTTGGTTAGTTGGCCAGTGTGTGCCAAATTGGTTAGCATCCCAGTAAATGTGCCCTAGCAGCTCTCACATTTGCTGCATTGCTTTGCTTTGTACTTTTGATTTAAAGGGATTCTGTCACCAGGTTCATGACGTTTGACTGAAGCTGAGCTCCAAATCATGGAAGCAGGCTGTACCTGCCACTCCCTGGGTGCAGCATGCAGACTGACAGCTCTCTCCCTATACACAAAAGGGGAGAAAGCTGTCAGTCTGCATGATGTGGACGGGGAGAAGTCTGCACGGGCCACCTCCATGACTCGAAGCTCAGCACCTAGTCAAACTTGATGAACTTGGTGACGGAATCCCTTTAATGTCATTGTGTGTCTTCACCCCCATCCCTTGTTGTGTCTTATATCACAGTTTCTGTTCTACACATTGAGTCTGTACGTGAAGGACGGCAGTCAGAGGGCCTTCGTAGGAATGGTGGCCGCTTCCCAGAGAACTGCTGTTTCAGTATTTCCTTCATGGGAAGGAGAAAAAACTTGGACCTGGCTGCATCCACTGACCAAGAAGCCCGTAGCTGGGTGCATGGCCTGCAGAAACTCATGGAAAGAGCGGTGGCTATGAGCCAGAGGGAGAAGCTAGTTCAATATCCTTTTGCAAATACATGGTAGCCATGAAGTGGTTGCCAAGTACAACATCACTGTTGCCACAACAAATTTCTGAGTCCTATAAGGTCAAGGGTTCCAACTGTTGACTTATTGAGGCAACTGTATTCAGTCCTGGAAGTGGTTTGCCTTCTTATTCCTAATACTTCCATGTTTTCTCAACTGAGTCTTATTCATCCTGCCCCTATATTTCTTTTATGCCCCTCATCCTTTCCCTTTTGAGTTTTAGTTTACTGAGACTCCTCTTTGGAACCCCTTCTGTTAAACCTGTATGAAACGAGGTGAACATGAGTCTTGCCTAAGAGTTCTCTCCTCCCTATATTCTTATGTCATCTTGAGTGTATTAGGAACTGCATTAGGAACACCTACTCGATAGGTCCACCTTTTTGGGTGACCACACACCCTTTCAGGTGTCAGGGAACATATTGCAAAAGATGACGAACATCCTCCGTATTCCACAGATCTCACAGCCCTTTCCAGCATATCCAAAACATGTTCAATAGGGTTAGAGTCCAGTGATTTTGGGGGCCAAGGCAGCATGGAGAATTCATTGTCCTGTTCCCCCAACCACTTCCTGAGTCCGATGACACAGATCGTTGTCCTGCTGAAAGGTGACACTGTGGTTAGGAAAGATTTTCCTAAAGATATAGGTCCAGTTGGTCCCTGTAGCATGCACCATGCAAGGTTTGTGGTATGATGACCAATGGTCCTTGGCCATGCCAGGAAAATTTTCCCCTAGCCTGTTGAACCCAAATGGTGCACCCATGGGATATGGCACCACAGTGTTTACACCAGGTGCAACCCAAACCATCTATATGGTTCAACAGGAAATGGGACTTGTCACTCCAGACAACCTTTTGCTATGTGTCCAGGGTCCATTGACATCTTTCCTGGGCCCATGCAAGACGTTGTTGGTGATGGCCATCAACGGGGCACCCTTGGTGGTCTTCGGCTATTGAACCCCAGTCAATACAAGCTATGCTGCATAGTCATGGTGGAAATTTGTCAAACTTTCCCGTTGTTGGACTTGAGTCAGTTGGTCTACTTTAGCATGTTGTTGCTGAGATACCAGACGTGCCACTGGATGCTCAACCTCAGGATCAACCACACATGACCTGCCGCTGTGCGATCTTCTGTCGGATGTCTGTCCATGGGTCAACCAGTCTTGATACCATGGTTTAGGAACAGCCAACAAGTGCTACAATTTCAGAAATACACCGTTAGGCACCAATCTGCATGCCGTCAAAGTCACTCAAGTCATGACGTTTACTCATGACTGTCAAATGTTGCCTTCAGCTGCACAGAGGAGAGGTCACGTTATCTGAGAGCAGATCATTACGTGGCCATCACGTGGTACCACGTTACCGATCACAAGACGGCATGCGCCAGCTGTTCCTGATGCATTGGTTCTTCAGTGTATGTAGTATGTAGTACACAAGTATATTTTACTCTTTCCCCTCCATATTTTCACTGTACTGTCTTCCTTGACTGAGATGCATTTGGATCCGGGATTATCTGCATCAGGCGGACAGAGATGGGGATGAAAAGATGAGTTTCCAAGAAGTGAAGAACATGCTGAGGATGATTAACATCGATATGAACGACATGTACGCCTACTCGCTCTTCAAGGTGATACCCTATACATATTATATGTACACTACCGTTCAAAAGTTTGGGGTCACCCAAACAATTTTGTGTTTTCCATGAAAAGTCACACTTATTCACCACCATGCGTTGTGAAATGAATAGAAAATAGAGTCAAGACATTGTCAAGGTTAGAAATAATGATTTCTATTTGAAATAACATTGTTTTTACATCAAACTTTGCTTTCGTCAAAGAATCCTCCTTTTGCAGCAATTACAGCATTGCACACCTTTGACATTCTAGCTGTTAATTTGTTGAGGTAAGCTTGTGAAATTGCACCCCACGCTTCTAGAAGCATCTCCCACAAGTTGGATTGGTTGGATGGGCACTTCTGGCGTACCATACGGTCAAGCTGCTCCCACAACAGCTCAATGGGGTTCAGATCTGGTGACTGCGCTGGCCACTCCATTACCGATAGAATACCAGCTGCCTGCTTCTGCTGTAAATAGTTCTTGCACAATTTGGAGGTGTGTTTAGGGTCATTGTCCTGTTGTAGGATGAAATTGGTTCCAATCAAGCGCTGTCCACTGGGTATGGCATGGCGTTGCAAAATGGAGTGATAGCCTTCCTTATTCAGAATCCCTTTTACCCTGTACAAATCTCCCACCTTACCAGCACCAAAGCAACCCCAGACCATCACATTATCTCCACCATGCTTAACAGATGGCGTCAGGCATTCTTCCAGCATCTTTTCATTTGTTCTGCGTCTCACAAACGTTCTTCTTTGTGATCCAAACACCTCAAACTTGGATTCATCCGTCCACAACACTTTTTTCCAGTCTTCCTCTGTCCAATGTCTGTGTTCTTTTGCCCATCTTAATCTTTTTCTTTTATTGGCCAGTCTCAGATATGGCTTTTTCTTTGCCACTCTGCCCTGAAGCCCAAAATCCCGCAGCCGCCTCTTCACTGTAGATGTTGACACTGGTGTTTTGCGGGTACTATTTAATGAAGATGCCAGTTGGGTACCTGTGAGGCGTCTGTTTCTCAAACTAGAGACTCTAATGTGCTTATCTTCTTGCTTAGTTGTGCAACGCGGCCTCCCACTTCTTTTTCTACTCTGGTTAGAGCCTGTTTGTGCTGTCCTCTGAAGGGAGTAGTGCACACCGTTGTAGGAAATCTTCAATTTCTTAGCAATTTCTCGCATGGAATAGACTTCATTTCTAAGAACAAGAATAGACTGTCGAGTTTCAAATGAAAGTTCTCTTTTTCTGGCCATTTTGAGCGTGTAATTGACCCCACAAATGTGATGCTCCAGAAATTCAATCTGCTCACAGGAAGGTCAGTTTTGTAGCTTCTGTAACGAGCTAGACTGTTTTCAGATTTGTGAACATGATTGCACAAGGGTTTTCTAATCATTAATTAGCCTTCTGAGCCAATGAGCAAACACATTGTACCATTAGAACACTGGAGTGATAGTTGCTGGAAATGGGCCTCTATTCACCTTTGTAGATTTTGCACAAAAAACCGGGCATTTGCAGCTAGAATAGTCATTTACCACATTAGCAATGTATAGAGTGCATTTGTTTAAAGTTAGGACTAGTTTAAAGTTATCTTCATTGAAAAGTACAGTGCTTTTCCTTCAAAAATAAGGACATTTCAATGTGACCCCAAACTTTTGAACGGTAGTGTATATATACAGTATTTGGGTAGGGCAACCAGGATGGGTGTTGGGGGGAGGTATTATCATATAGGACAAGTATGATGGTCGCCATGGCATGCCGGGTGTTGTAGTTGATGATCACTGACAGGGAGTTCACCATTATAGTATTTACCAATTAGTTCTGATGATATCCTGAAATTTTAAAAGAAGTCTGTCCGCACATAATAAGCCCCTAAACCAGTAACCCCCTTAGGGCTCGTTCACATCAGCGTTATTCTTGTCCGTCAGAGGAGCAGCAAAACAGAAATAATGGTTCCATTTTACTTTCCATTGATTTCAATGGAATTTTTTGAGTCGCGGTTACGCTCAGTTCAGTTCCATCCTGATAGTCCCATCATCACCAAGAAATAACCATTTTTCTGCTGCGCGTGCCATATGAAAATTAGCATTTAACTGTCCAGTGGGCATTCCTCTTGCACCAACTGGTTCTGGGTTTCTGCGCCAAGTCCTGCCCAACCCTTGCTTGATGAATGACGGCTACATCTTTCTTCAGCTTATACTGTGCTTTCCAACTCCGGTACATGCTAGACTTCATGCATGTGCAGTGACCTGCCCTCTTGTCTGCATTGGCACCACTGGCGTCCTGAACGTGTGCCGCTCTGTTTGCCATGGAAGAAGGTGAAGAGAGCTGTAGCCATCGGGCAAGGAACGGGATGGAGTTGGGAGGACTTGGCGTAGAAACCCAAGATCAGTCGGGACAAAAAGAACACTCATAGGGTTGTTTACTGCTCATTTGCAAATGGTGCGCCGCGCAAAAACTGCGATTTCTTGATGGCTGTAGTTCTATTAGGTGAGGAAAGCACAAGAAACACCGACGGCGCTGCGGTGCAGAGGAATGGTAATTGGGGTATATGAAATCTTTATTAGTGCTACACGATGCTCATTCGGGCAGACCAGATTCCGTATGTAGGGGGCCCGCAGCGGATTCCGGCTGTGAGCCTGGCCTGTCACCCTGCGTACCTTATTTTCTTGTATTGCGGATGACCGCGGCGGCTCGCCATCAGTCATACTTAGTTGAGTTTTGTTTTTTTAACCGTTTGCATTTCCCACGCCATCGCTTAGCGAAGACATGGGTGAGGCGGCCTTCATTGACTTCAATGGGGATCGTCCAGGTGGAATTCGCTGACAAATAGAGAATGCTGCGATTTTTCCTCTGCTCGCAGAATACGCAATTTATAGTGTGAGTGTAAAAGCGAATTAACATGCTTTTCTATTCCCATGTTTTGCCGCGGACCCTCTGTGTGGATTTTGCAAATGGGATCTGCCTGTGTGGGCCAGGCCTCAGCTGACCCTGTAAGCCCCAGGGGCTCAGTCAGATGAGCGTTATTTTTTCACGGATGTATAGGTCTGTGAAAAGGAAACGCAAAGCGGATGTAAAAAAAAAACACGTGACCGAAGTGACGGACACGGTTTTTATCCCTACTTGTGCGGTCACACGATGGTAAAATTTGCACATAAAGTGCGGTCCCATCGCTATCCCCCGCTGCGGCCGTATCAGATCTGTTAACGTTTGTCTTCCAAGCGACTATGTAAAGATGTGGCTGGGTTAGGGGGCTTATAATGTGCTGCCAGACATCCGTAAATAATCAGGTACCAGGGTGTGGTGTGGTCGTCCCCCATAACTATACATACAATCTAAAGTATATTTATAGGTGAGGCCGCCCTGCTGGCACCACATCAGTTACGACCCACCAGGACCCGCACTCGTCATGCGTCCCCTGACTAGCGCTGCAAAGCTTTGCAGTGAAGCTGCTTGTGGTTGCTGGCTAAATTTACAGTGCCCAAGAGGCACACGCCCAGTCGTCCTGTGAGCCCCTGCCAACACTCCATGTCCCAGCATTGCAGACACTCTGCTTTTTTATGTTAACCCCATAAGAGCCTGTGAGCAGAATAGCTTTTTTTGACTGTCCGATACTAGTTTTTCGGACTCCTTTAGCTTTTTAAGGACAGATGAGGAAGGGGGAGGGGGTTAAAAGTTTATAAAACATCTAACATACAAGGATGATACATAAAGCAAAGTACTGTAATAGTATAAATGTAGCAAAGTACAATTCTGCCAAAGTAGAAATAAAGTTCCCGCCTCTGTTATGCAGCAATACAGAAGCAAGAATACACAACAGCTGAACAGGACAGAGCTACTTTCAGAAGTTTGGAAAACTTTTTGAGTAACTTCTGTGCTAGCCCCTCCCCCCACTAGAATCTGCAGGACGGCACTGTTTGGAAGCGTCCTTCCAGGCACTTGCACATCCATAAGGTGATCTGTACAAGCTGGAAGCATTGACAGCTGATGAGTAACCCCTCAGTGACCAGTGTAATTAGGGTCCTAAATGATTAAACACTTTTCAGCAATTGTGTACCCTTGTTGGTTTAATGGCCTTAATGTTTTTTTATTTGTTGGGCTTCAAAAATGATTTTTGGCATTCCTAATTTTTATTAGGTGGCAAAAAAATAGTTTTCAATTCAATAGTTCTTTATTTAAAAAGGGGGTCTCCAGTCCTATAATATTGAGAACCTATCTTTGGAACACCCAGCTGATGTGAAGGGGCCATGCACTGCGTCAGTCATGGCCAGGAATGGTACTGCAGCTCTCTTCAATAAATGTGAATGGGAGGGAGCTGTAGTACCATTCTGGGCCACTATTCAGTGGACAGCGTTCTGGTTCTTCTGCTCACTGAGTGCTGCTCAGGCTCAAAGGGAAAATACGGGCAGTTATAAACTGCTTCTATCTTCTTTTTTGGGTCTCCGAAGTGCTCCTTCTAGATTGTAGCTGTTTAAAGCAGCGACACCAAAGGACATTGCTGCAGACTCAGGACCTGCACTTCCCACCATCCAAAAAGAATTGGCAGTCATTAAAGGGGTTGTATCAGATTAGAAAAACATGTCCATTTTTATTCAAGAATAGCGCCACTCCTGACCAAGGATTTTGACTTGTACTGCAGCTCACTTTTGTTCAAAGAAATGAGCCTGAGCTAAAGCACTGCACACAACTCATGGACAAGACTAGCACTTAGGATAGGTCATCAATAGTAGATCGGCAGAGATCCTCCTCATGGGATCCCCATCGATCAGCTGTTCACCGGGCCAGTGCTCTTATGCACTGAGCTGATTTCTGCAGGAAGCAGACAGCTCTGTTCTCTCTGCAGTGGCCAAGCTTGGAATTACAGCTAAAGTTTCTATGGAGGCAAATGGGAACTTTGTTTGTAATACCAAAGCCTAGCCACTACAGAGAAAATGGAGCTGTCTGCTTCCTGCAAAAATCAGCTCAGTGCAAAAAGCGCTGGCTCAGTGAGCAGCTGATCAGTGGGGATCATGTGCGGTTTACCCCCACCGAGATAACATTGATAGCCTCTCCTGAGGATAGGCCATTAGTAGTTTATAAGTGGACAACCCCTTTAAATGGGATGAGCTGTAGTACTTTACATAATCACACCTCTATATACAAGAAGGGGCTACAGCTTATGGGTACACCATCAATTAATAGTCCCAGACAACCCCTTTAATACGACCCTGTTTCCTTCTGTGTGTAGAAGTGCGACCGCTCCAATACAGACACCCTTGAGGACTGTGAGATAGAAGAGTTCTGCACTCAGCTCATGCAGCGGACGGAGCTGGAGGAGATATTTCACCGCTACTCCGGTGAGGACAGGGTACTTTCGGCAGAGGAGCTACAGGAATTCCTGCAGCATCAAGGAGAAGAGGCGACTCTGGAGAGGGCGCAGGACATTATCCAGAGATTCGAGCTGAATGAGAAAGGTAATGGCGAACTTCATCCACATTAGCACCGCACTGCACAATGCAGACACGGGGAAAAGATTCAAAGGATCTCTTGTAACGGTTGTAGAAGGGAAAATTTGCATTCTGATAGTTTTTAGAATCAGATTGTTACTTATTACCTCTTTCAGGACATGGCCTAGTTTGGTACTTAAAGCCTACCCGAGTTTTCAACAAGTTGTCTAAAATACATCAAGTTATCCTCACACTCATTTACTGCTGTTTGCACCGTTTCACGTCTGTAGCTTCTCATTTTCAGCTAATCTTCACCCTTTTTATGCTGTTTACAATCTACTTTCAGTGAGGGGGTGTTTAGTAAACCTAGCATTCTGCCAGTAGTTCACTGTCCTGACTTCCTTGCCCTTCCCATGCAGTATTTGAATGTCTGCCCCTGTCCTTTCTCAGGATGATTGAGGCATTTAGAGACACTCTGGCCAAATAGTTAGTAAACCCACTATTATGTGTGCACACACAGACACATACACACTGTGACAGTAGGAGAGGTAGAGATTGTGGAGGTCATTATCACAGAGTCTGCAGATCTGTTACCCTGCAGCCTCTGAATACAGTGAAGCCACCTATGAAGCCACTAGTAGAGCAACACAATTTTTAATGCAAATGCATTACCGAAATGATGAGACTAGCACAAGCTAGTAGATGAGCAGAAGTTGTGTGAGAAGTTAGTGCCCCTTTAGGGATGCAATGAATTTTGAGGACTTTTCATCTCCACATCTCAGAAGCTATAATAAGCTGTAGTTTTTATTGGTACCATTTTTGCGTACATATAAAGGTATTTTACAGTATAAGGCCGGCTGCACACGGACGGATTTCCGCCCCGTAATTCGCGGCGGAAATCCGATGCGTTGCCCGCAGCTATTAGGCTCTATTGAACCTAATAGCTCAGGGCTCACGGTGCGGAATTCCACCGCGGAATTCCGCACCGTGAAATCTCCCGTCCTCACCCACGGCATTCTCTATTTGCCGTGGGTGTACGCGCGGACAGCTTCCATTGCAGTCAATGAAAGCCGTCCGTTCACGCTATCTTCCGCTGTAGCACAGCGGATGATAGCGTGAAATCGCCTGCCGCCGCCGCGTCATATGACGTGGCCGGTGCGTCATATGACACAGCCGGCCGCGTCATGTGACGCGGTGGGCATGTCATGTGACGTGACCGGCGTGTCACATGGCGCTGCGGCGTGTGGGAGCGAGGACGCCGGATCCGCAGGTAAGTTTGGGGGGCGCCGTGACGGGCTCCGCTGCGGAATTCCGCGGCGGATCCCATCACGGCCGTGTGTAGCCGGCCTAAGTATTTATCTTTAATATGATTTTATTGAGATTTCAAATTTAAACACACATTCAAAATAAAATAATAAGAAGGAAAAAAAGTAAGGAATGGGACGTGCGGTGCATAGCAGGTCACGCAGGGCCGCAATATAAACTTAAGAATTTAGAGAAGGCAAATGTTACAACAATCGAAACCACTAGAGCATCTGCTAAGAGTTCCTCTGGAGCCTTCTCAGCAGCCGTATAGAGAATATTGTAGCATGACACCGGGTCCTCAGGTCCAACACTTCCGCCTGCTTGCCATAAGAGTTCAGTTTTTTTTTTAAATTGCTTAATCCGTCAAGAATATCAGAGTAGTCAGAGAGAACGAAGGGTAGTTGGGAAAAGATGAGGAAAAGCAAAAAAGGGATAAAGGAAAACTACCAGGAGAGGGGGACTCACTCGGGGAAGGTGGAGAGAGAAACCTCCCTGGTACTTCCTGCCCTGCTATCTGCTCCGTCTCATCTGTGTCATGGCTCCGTCTCAACACCTCCTCTCGGCGCCCACCTTCCTACCATCGGACGACAGCCTGAAACAAATGCGAGTCGCAGTACACTTTCCACAGCACCCAGGCACGCCCACTCAAACATAATCCCTCGGAACCTTCATCACCCAGTTCCTCCATGTACATTAGCTGATTCAGTTCCTGAACCAAACAGGTCCTCCAGAACGAGGACAACTGGAGATATTCCATCCATAGCAGTCCCTGCTCTGGTCGAGACGCCTATATCTCATTAAATTATGGGAAACCCCCAGAGCCCACAAACTGGCAGCAACGTATATCCTCCTCCTCTCGCCAACCCAAAAAAGCTGCATCTTTCCTGTCCTGGGGGGAATGCGGCGTTGTGAAATATGGGGGCCAGGGCTCCCCTGCGGATCGCTACGTCTCCTCTAGTAGTCAATCTGTCCCACATGTCCAAACAATTGAGAGTTAATTGAGTGTAGGGTAAAGCTGTAGACCTATCCTCCCTCGGGATCCAAGGCAGTAATCGCAGGTGGGACCAGATCAGAGCTGCCTCCAGACCCACACACTGCTTTGAGGCTGCATGATGATGCCAGTCCACCAGCCTGGCGAGGACCGCGGCGGAGTAATATATTTTGAGATCTGGAAGACCCACTCCAACCCTGGACTTTAGGCGTGACATGGTCCGGTAACTAATGCGGCTATTCCTCCCTCCTCTCACAAATCTGCAAAACACTTGTTGAATCTGTTTAAAATAATGTAGCGGCAACCTAATTGGCAGGGCCCGGAAAAGATATAGAAACTTTGGAGTCACATCCATTTTCAGCACGCTTATTCGCCCGAACCAGCTCAGCTGTTTAGCGGCGTTCCCCTTCAGTTCCTTTGTCAGTCTTTCCAGTTAGGGCGCCCACCCACTGGCGTTTTTTTTCACTGCGAAATTCGCAGGTTTTTTTTTTCTGCAGGGGGTCTATGGGACTTGTAATGTAAAAATCGCGATCTTTGCGCGATCGCGATTTTAGCTTTGCATGTCCCATAGCCCAAAGACCCCTGCAGAAAAAAAAAACGCTGCGAATTTCGCAGTAAAAAAACGCTAGTGGGTGGGCACCCTAAAGGAACATAAGATGGTATAAGGATGAAAGATCTGCTGCTGTATGCACCCCAAGATATTGAATAGAGGTTGAACGCCATTTAAACTCTTATTGATGTGCCAGATAAGCTATCTCACTAGATGGGAGAGATATGTTCATGGCCTCCGATTTGTGCTAATTAACTTGGAAATTACTCAGATGGTACAGTATAAGGGTGCATTCACACGAACGTATATCGGCTCGGTTTTCACGCTGAGCCGATATACGTTGTCCTCTCTGCAGGGGGGGGTGGGGGGGGGGGAGGAGGATGGAAGAGCCAGGAGCAGGAACTGAGCTCCCGCCCCCTCTCTGCCCCCTCTCTGCCTCCTCTCCACCCCGTATATCGGCTCGGCGTGAAAACCGAGCCGATATACGGTCGTCTGAATCCAGCCTAAGGCTGAATTTACACACCTGATTTCATTGTGCAAGCTATGTGTGTTATGCAACGCTAAAAAAGTTGGGACGAGACGGAAAAGTTGCAGCATGCTCCATTTTCGTGCGAGGCTTGCACAAGAATAGAACATGCAGATATGCGGTCTCCCGCAAACCGCACAGTACATGGATGAAATGACGGCGTGTTGTGCAATGCGACTCGTTCATGTGATCGCACTGTTATTTGACAGTACACAGCTGTATTTTGGAGCTCCTCATCTCTATTCCCCCACACCTGGTACTTACCGCTTTCTTTCATGAGTCTGCGCACCTTGTCCTCACTGAATGAGCTCACTCTCTGCCTCCTCTCTGCCCCTCTGCACTATTTGCAATGGGGAGAGGTGGGCTGGGTCAATTCTCGGAACTTAGCCCCACCCCTGCCCCACCTCCTTTCATTGCAAATAGTGCAGAGGGGCGGAGGGAAGGCAGAGAGGGGGCGGGAGCTCAGTTCCTGCTCCTGGCTCTTCCATCCCCCCCCCTGCACACGAGGGCAACGTATATCGGCTCGGCGTGAAAACCCAGCCGATATACGTTCGTGGGAATGCAGTCTTAGGCTGGATTCAGACGAATGTATATCGGCTCAGTTTTCACGCCGAGCCGTTATACGTCGTCTCTCTCTGCAGGGGGGGAGCCTGGAAGAGCCAGGAGCAGGAACTGAGCTCCCGCCCCCTCTCTGCCTCCTCTCTGCCCCTCTGCACTATTTGCAATGGGGAGAGGCGGGGCACATTTTGGGTACATATGACTACTTCGCTCACTTTTATTGCATTTTTGGGAGGTGAAATTAATAAAAAAAGCTTTTTGTTTCCTTCTTTTAATTGGTCCTTATTAATGCAATGATACTAAACTTGCTTTAAACGTATTGTTTGCAAAAGAAAGAAAAAGTGTGCAAAAAAAAAAAACAACTAACTTTAGGGTAAATGCACACGGGCGGAAACTCCGTGGCGGGATTTCCCGCAGAATTTCTGCCTATGCCCGCTGCCATAGGATTGCATTAGATAATGCAATCCTATGCAGACAGCCACGATTTGACCATGTGAAATCTCACGTGGTAAACAAATCGCAGCATGTCCTATTTCTGTGCGAGCCGAGCAGAGGCCCGCACAGAAACGTCACGGCTGACGCACCGGCTCTGCTCTGCGCATGTGCCGGCTGGCTGGCAGCCGGAACATAGCAGAGCGGGGAGATGCCAGGAGGAGGTGAGCCGCTTTGTTCCGTGGAAGGGCACAGCTCGCATCCCGCAGTGAGAATTCACGCAGCGTTATCCGACCTGCCCGTCTGCAGGAGGCCTTACTTGGATATTTTTTTGATTATTTGTTTTATCCTTTTTCGACATCCCTGTAGGGGACTTGAACCTGTGATCTCCTGATCACTCAAATAATACACCGCAGTATTTTTGTACTGCAGTGTATTATCTTATTTTTTTTATTCAAAAACCTTCCTTTTATAAGATCCGTGACATAAAGGTCCTGCCCACATGATGGGAACGTCAGTGCCAACATATTTAGGAGGCTCCCACGGTACTTTGTTAGCTCTCATGGGATGCATAACTGTCAGTCATAACTGAACACCTGATTTCTGACAGTTGCGGCCCTGAAGCTGTTTGGTCTAATTCATATGTATGTGAGAGGGTAAACCAAGAACTAACAAAACCAGCTTACAGTCTGTCGTGTGATCCTTGTCATGTTCTGTGTAGTAAACCTGTTCCCCTTGATCTACCAGTCTTTAACGTTGAAACCCTCAAGTACACACCCAGAAACAGGACGTGTGCCAGTGACTACACACATGTCAATCACTGCATGATGCTTCATAAATACTATCTATCCGTCCGTCCGTCTGTCTATCTATCTATCTATCTATCTATCTATCTATCTATCTATCTATCTATCTATCTATCTATCTATCTATCTATCTATCTCATATCTATCTATCTATCTCATATCTATCTATCTCATATTTATCTATCTATCTATCTGCCTCTCTCATATCTATCTATCTATCTATCTATCTATCTATCTATCTATCTATCTATCTATCTATCTATCTATCTATCTATCTATCTATCTATCTCATATCTATCTATCTGCTTATCTATCATCTATAAGGCTATGGACACCTTTGGGGGGACAATTTATTTCCACTAAAATACATATATTTTCGGCTGACAATAATTTTTTGCAGTAAGGTTTGGTTAAAATTGTTGCACTGTTTGTCTTCTGCAGCTTCTACATATCACTGTATATAGACACTGCAGTCTAAAGGCCCATTTACACACAACTATTATCACTTAAAATTTGTTCAGGTGACTGCAGATGAGCGATAATCCTTGCGTGTAAACACGCACATCATGCACTGTTCATCTGAACGATGATTTTAAGGTGAGCTTAAAATCGATCCTTCAGCTGCTGTAAAGTATCTCTCAACAGACCACACGCTGTGCTCTCAGCAGGAGTCGGGAAATTACATTGTATTCTGCCGGCAGCCCATGCAACAACAATGCAGCTGTGTGTAGAGCGCAGCCCACATGCTGGGCTCTGCAAACAGCTCCCGTAGGCTCTTTTACACGCAAATGAAGATGATAAAGTGTTAATGAACACTACTATCCATTAGCACTTTATGCAAAATGATTGCTAATACTTTCAATTTTTCAGTCAATTGAAAGATTGTCTTTGTGTGTAAACGGGCTTTAAGGCTTCATTCACACGAGCATATATATATCGTCCGCGCTTTTATGCCTAGCCGATATACGCTGCCCATCTGATGCATTGGTTTACAATTCATCAGGTGAGATGGGCGTATTCCCCCAGCGTAAAAGCTGGCCGGGTGCTTTTACATTGGCCAGGGAAGATAGTTCAGGAACTATCTTCCTGTCTGGAATAAGGTGGCAGCTCCCATAGACTCCTATGGGAGCCAATGGGAGCTGTCGGAGAAGGGAGGTAAGAGGGAGTTTAGCAGCATGTCTGCTAAACTCCCACTTCCTTCCCTCCGCCCCTTGCCGGCTGTGTGCAATGGGAGGGGGCGGGATGGGTGGGAGCTAGTTGCTAAGCTCCCGTCCCATTGCTGGCAGCCAACAAGGGGCAGGAGCTTAGCACACTAGCTCCCGTCCCCTCCCCTTGCAGAGCTAAACTTTCTTCCCCCGCCCGACAGCAATCCAGGCTCGGCGTATATGTGCCAGACCTGGACCGTCTTAACCGGTGCACAAACGGCAGATTTGTGCGCACATTCACACAATTTTTGGTCGTGCTGTGGACGTGACACAGCCGACCAAAAATAGCTATGCTCGTGTGAAAGAGCCCTAAGCCTCAGTAGAAGACCCGTCAGTGGGGCTGGACTGACGGCTTAGTTTCTCCTTGCTCTCTCCTCTCCTGCACCTGTTTATGATCACAACAAAGAGCCCTTTTAGACGAGGCAATATATTGTTTGACCTAGTGAATGCCGTCATCGTTCGCTCGTCCACGCTGTTTATACAGGCAGATACATCGTTGGCTCGTTAAAACGAGAAATCATTCAGAATCGTTCAGTCTTTCACATTCACTGTATAAGTAACTGAGAACGACTAAACGAGCCAACGATGATTATTATGTCTGCATAAAATGAACGAAAAGCGAACAATTCTATCATTCATCCACGTATACCGGTGCGGACAGCGGGCTTGGAGGTCGACCCTGCCAACTACACCATGATGGTGGTACCTCTTGAGGCTCGGAAATGGGAAACCACAACTCGGTGATAGTTGCAGGGGAGTTGACTACGTAGCGGTCACTGCTCACCCCCTCCTCATCGTCAGGCACCAGTTGCATTGGACAACCTTTGCGGCTGGTGAAATGGACCTGGTCACAAGACCCTGCATAGGTTCCCCGACAATACATCTTCTGGACAATCACATTCTCTGCTTGGACAAGTCAATCTCGGCACTTAGGAGCGGTTCGCTGGTAGCAGGGGTGCAGGCAGTAGTACTCAATAGCTTGGCAGGTCCTGATACAGCTTTCGGAGGCACTGTTACTTCCTCTGTACTGCAATGACCGAGGCTTGTTTCAGACACAACAGTATGGGGCAGGACCTTCAGACTCGCAATGCTAGGGAGGCCTGCTTGTATTTTTGCAGTCCGCTCCACAGTAAGGTCTATTGGCTCCCAACGGCACAACTCAATTTTTAGGCTGTTTTTTATATGACTCTGCCTCTTGTGAGACTACTGCTGTGCAACCCGGTATCTGTTCCCTTCGCACGTAAGGATGAATCTTTAAAGTAGGAAAAACAACCTTACTGTAACAAACAAACACAATTAGACACGTTCTAACCTGTTACAGTAAGCAGGTGCAGTAGGCATATTTGGTACTTCAGCCGCACTTCAGTAGCGGTGAGCGATTCCAGCGACCTGATTGGTTGTTGGGTACACCCCCCCCCTTTGGAGATGTGCACGAGTGCTACTTCACGAGACCAACGGGGGGTTAGGGTTTAGGGTTAGGGTTTGGGTTTAGGGTTTGGGTTTAGGGTTAGGTTTAGGGTTTAGGGTTAGGTTTAGGGTTAGGGTTTAGGGTTAGGGTTAGGTTTAGGGTTAGGGTTAGGTTTAGGGCTAGGGTTTGGGTTTAGGGTTAGGGTTAGGGTTTGGGTTTAGTGTTTAGGGTTGGGCTTAGTTGCTGACCCTCCTATGGCCCTGCTGCTGCTGATTTAACGGGCCGGCCACTCGTGCACATCTCCAAAGGGGGGGGGGGGGTGTACCCAACAACCAATCAGGTCGCTGGAATCGCTCACCGCTACTGAAGTGTGGCTGAAATACCAAATATGCGTGCAGTAGAGGAGAGAGCAGAGGGAAACCACAACAAAAGCGCCTACAATGGGCACATGAACATCAGAACTGAATCATAGAGCCGTGGACGAAGGCTGCCTGGTCTGATGGATCACATTTTCTATTACGCCATGTGGTTGGCAAGGTGCATGTGACTGTAGCGGTGGTCAATCTTGCACACTGCTTTTCATTTCTATGGGACTGCTGGAGGTAGATGAGTACAAGCCCTCGGATATCTCTTGCAGTTCCATATAGCCATAGTGCGCACACATGACCACCGCTCCAGAACACTTGGGACCCCTCTTCTCATGATCAGTGCAGGTCCTAGTGGTGGTTCCCCTACCAATCAGATATGTATCACCTATTTTGTGGATAGGTAATAAGTTAATTTCATAGAGCAACCCTTGTAAGGCATCTGCTGCTAACATCTGTCAGTACTGGGATAGCTCTGTACATAGCGGATGTCCCAAAGTCTAATATGTGCCAGTCATGGGTTGCCCATAGCTAGCCTTGGGATGGTTATAAGGCCTTGTCCAATACCATTATAAATGGAATAGCTGAGTTGGGTAGCGTGACAATATGCAGTAGATGCTACTCAACCATCATTGATGGATCACTTCGCTTCTTCATTGACTCTCTTCTCTTCTTACTGTAGCCAAGCAGCACGGCCTGATGATGCAAGAAGGATTCATGATGTACCTGCTGTCCGTCGAGGGTGATATCTTTAGCCAGAAGCATAGAAAAGTGTATCAGGACATGACCCAGCCGCTGTGCCACTACTTCATCTCCAGCTCCCACAACACCTACCTGACCAACCACCAGCTTGTAGGAGCAAGTAGCACCGAGTCCTATATTAGGTAAGATAAATCATCACGGGGGTTGCTTTATATGACGTGTCCGATGTATCCACCATTCTCACGGATGGTTCAATCTTTAATGCACTCTTTATGAACACGCTGAAGAACTACAGATGATACTTCTACACAACACGGTATGATTTGCCATTTCAAGTGAACCATATTGTGTATCATAAATGGCCCCAGAGATAACAGTTCAAAGGTTTTAACGATGAGAAGTGCCTCCAGATGTGGCAGGAAGCCATATTCTCATCTGTGCTCAATGAGAACAGTGAGTCCCCAAGTTACTTTCAACCACATGGTGGACCTCCGTATTTTGCTGTATGCAGATGGTTGGATGTCCAATTCCCTGGCCACTGGCTTGGCTGTAGGTGTACACTGCAATGGCCGTCAAGGTTGCTGGACTTAACTCTTTGGACATTTATCTCTGTGGTCTTTTAATGTTCCTTGTGTTGTGCATGTCTGAAAATATGGTTCACCTGAAACGGTGAAACCTACCTATCACCTGCAGTTCTTCACAAAGACTGGATTAAACATTTAGCCATCCAGAAGAATGGTGGACACATTGAACACCTCATGTAAAGCACTGTGAAACGTTGCCCTCACTTAACTCCTAAACAATTGAAGATAAGACAAAATTGAAACTTTGTGTATTTCTGAGTCAATTCTAGCCAAGATTGATACATCACATGACTCCCTTCCCATTTGAAAAACCTGAACTGAATTCAATATGGTGGATTTCAAAATGGCTACCAAAAACGTCTTCTCCCCCAAAAATTGCATCAACCCTCCTAATTAAGACTTTCACACATTGGAAGTCAATTTTCTCCTAATAACACCAGTTAATTGGGTGTGTCCAGACTTTTGCCTCGCCCTATAGAATTACTATAGACGCAGTTTCCTAACATCAGAAATATAATTTAAAATGTTGTTATCTTTATAATCCAGTTAATCAATCCGACTGAATATAGATTTCCGCTGGAGTCCTTATATCGATTTAGTGCTTTACTAGAAACCTCTGAAGATCCTCCTGATTCTTAAAGATGCTTCTGCCTTCAGTGTTGAAGAGCCGAATGCTGTATGTCAGGATGTCTCTTTGCGAGTAGTCTGATGTCTCTAACTATTAGCAGGCATGTTACGTCATGCAGGGAATCACATGTCTGTCCCTTTAATTCTTATCCCATTGCTGGCAGGTTATCGCTCCTCCTAGTGGCGGCTTCTTGTATGCCGGCGGAGTTACTTCACAGAGAACAGAGATTAATACAATGTTGGTCAAATAAAAAGATTAAAGACTGTGCTGGATTACGGTTTTCTCCAGCAGGCTTTGGGGTATTTTGTCGCTTTCCTAATTGTGTGGAAGCAGTATGCGCACACTGACCAAGTCAAACACAAGGTATGAATCTCATGTTAAAAATGGCTCTCCGTCCAGAAACAGCCAGACAGGGCCTTTTATTGTACAGACACACAATGGGCGTGCAACAGGTTACATCAGTAACATATAGGATTCTCATTTGTCGGATCATACAGAATCCCCCACCTCTCTGCCCACCTCTCTGCCCACCCTCTCTCACGTCCGCCATAGTATGGACTTTGTATTCTTTAGCATGCAGACAACCTTATCAACATGTGCTCAGGCTGAAGCAATTCCTTTGTTGTAGAAGTTTCAGGATGGGAGTGGAAGGGGGGCTAGATAAACACTCAGTATAGGACACAGATCTACACATAAACTGGTTTAGCAACTTCTTATGTACTTAGAGCAAATACATCACCCATCCATTGGCTAGCAAATACCATGATTAGATTGTGTGTGTCCTTTAGACTCCACAGAGCTGAAAGTCATTACAACATCAATAGACATTTTATATTAAATAATTATCATGTCTATTACAATCCCCCCTTAAAATGTCTATCCTCTAATTTTCACAGTTCTCTGCGCATGAGCCTATAACTGGAGCGCGTTGAAGGTTCGTTTTAGGGTCTTCAAGGGGGTGTAGGACTTGTCCACTCCTTCTGGGGATGCATCCAGCAAACTCATGGTGGGAGCGGCTTTTCCAGCATCAGTTTCACAGGTCTCTCTGACACAGAGGATAACACAGCAGACTAGAACAGAAAAGGTAATCATCAGTTCACATACAACAGCGACGCCCGTCTGTGCCAGGATCCTTTACCACCCGCTCATCCATGGCGAGTGCTGGTCCCAAAAGTTAGCTCTTTTTAGTCAGTGTGGTCAGCTTCTTAATGACAACTGCGTCTTTACCCGCGGGTCACGTGTCGTCTAGGATGTAGGTACAACAAGTCTCCCCTATCATCTTGCAGACACTCCCCTTTTTAGCTAAAGTCGTCTCTAAGGCCATTCTATTTTTAAAAAAGTCATAGTCGAGGTAGGTCCTATTGGTCGACTAGTCTCTATAAGGCGTCTCCAGTATAATTTATAAACCACTACTAATTATAATAAACATAATTAATCCAGTCAACGTTTATTTACCATAATGATCAGGAAAGTGGACTCGAATCTAGTTTTAACTTGGTCTCTAATTTTTAAAACTTGTCAGGTACCCCCCTTGGCTATCCCATGACGTCAATGTACACGTGTAGATCAAAACTACCACCAGGGGTCTCTCTTCTCGCTCTAGCATAATGTTACAATACTAGTAGCGTGCACAGGTACGCACGGCGTGGGACTCCCTAATCTTCACCCACACCAATGTCCCTCCTGGAGATAGTCCTAATGGTGAACACGTCCAAGTCGCCTCACCCTTGCGTCAGGGCTTTCCCACTGCCCGTAAGTCCCTACTCCTAGGGGGGGGGGATCCCTACCTTACCTCAGAGGGAGGCCATGGATTCCCTGGGCTCATTTCCGGGCATCCATACCCTCTATCTGTACAAGTTAACACCCCACAGGGTGTGCCCTTGCCGGAACCTAAGGTCTTCTGCACTATCCCTAGGCAAATGGGAATTCCACTGACAGTCCATCTTAGGAGATCGGGGCAGGCACAGTACTAGTACATTTCTCCTTTTCTTTTCTTTGGTAGCGTATGTGGTTGGCATTATCAGAACTGGCTCTTCATCTTTTTCAAACAAGGGAAACGTTGGTGTCTGACAGGATGTGGAGGAGCATAAGGGCTTTACTAAGGCACACTCCCCTGTCCAATTACCCTCCAGGCGGGTCCTCTACCTCATGTCTCCACAAAGCCAGTAAACGTCTCCTAAGGACTGGACCTGATTCTGCATCTGTTCCCCTCCTATCATACTGTAGGAGGAGCAATACCCGTTGGTGAGTTCCCCAAAAATCTCCCTCCACCCTGCCTATTTGCCTGGCAGGTGTAGTTTCCAGGGTAGTCAGTAATACTCTCTCCGGTGCAAAACACTTAAGTAGTTATAGAGTATTCCTTCTTCCATTTCTCACGGACAGTGAAATTAGCGGAAATGTTCGTGAAGAGACTAATAAACCACTCTTCAGCATCTACAGGGAGATTTAGGGGGACCATCCCCGAGTGTAGTCGGGCACTACCGCACACGCAACAGTTAGACTTGTTGCTCCTGTTAGCATTGTACCTCATCAACTCCAACCAGAGATTCTGGTCAGAGTAGCCAGTCGCTACTGTCAAGGTGTCCTCAAAGGTAGGGTCGGCTATGATCATCATGTTCGTCAAGGTCTTTATCTTATGGCGGAGGGGGTTAATTATGGGCACGGGACTAAGTGAAGGCTTCCATTCGGCTGCATCTACCATACCCCTTATTTTAAACTTCCCTAAGGGATCTATCCTCCCGTACCGGTATGTCCCCAGACTATAAGTCTCCCCGTCCCCCGGGCTTGGATCTCCCATGGTTAATGTAAAAACCGCATTAAAACCAAGCAACATACTAAGTTCAGCCTTCCAATACCTGCTGTCCTTATTCTCAAGGAGGGTTATACGACTAATTAGGGATTTCCCGCTCCTATTTTTCTTATTTAAGGCACTTCGCGGTTTATAGGACTAGTCTGTTCCTGCGTTCCATCCCACTAATCCCCAATAACGGCAGTCTTCTCCCCAGACGTTATCAGTGGCGCAAACATATTGTATTCCCCGGGTATATAAGTCATATAACCAGCTGGACTGAGCTAAATCTGGCCTGCGGTGGGATCTTGCGCCTAGACACGGGACCACAGTACAATAGTCGAAGGAATATGCAGCTACTTGAGCATTGGACGAGTTATACTAGAAGGTAACCATACCCCCATATTCTTCCGACTAAGGATTCCAGTTGCCACCCTCCTCTCTCACTAGCCTTAACCAGAGTAATGTCTTTGGCACAACTAAGACTGGTCTCCCGGATCTGAAGCTTTCTTACAGTATGAAGCATGGATCCATGTAAGTCTTTCGGCTAGTTTCACAGCTGTGGCAGTAGTCAGAAGCACCTGGTAGGGGCCATCAAATCGGGGCTCAGGAGCGTGCTTCCTGGGGAACTTCTTGATGCACACCCAATCCCCAGGCTGCAAGATATGTGTCCCAGTGTCTGCCTCTGAGTCTGGAAGAGAACACCTGTGCATAGGCTTTGGTTAGTTCTTTAACAACGGAAATCACATACTCAGTCAACACATCAGATTGTAATTGTAACCACTGAGGATAGTAACAACCTAGCCTTGGGGCTAGCCCAAACAATCTCGTAGGGAGATAATATATAATCCCCCCTGGGTTCATATCTAACACTGTATAAGGCTATTGGATGACAGTCTTTCCAAAGTGGCGTCATTTTTAAGTATCTTACTTTTTAGCGTGCCACTACGTCTCTCCACCTTTCCACTACACTAAAGGTGGTACAGTATGTAAAAGGCCTGGGATACACCCAGAGCAGACATGACATGTTACATTTACCTGCGAAGTTTATACCTCTGTCTGACTCTGAATCACCTCTGGTACCCCATATTCACAGTTTACCTCGTTCATGAGCTTCTTTGCGGTTACCTACTTGTTTACCTTGGTAACAGGGTCAGCCTCCAACCTGCAAAGACATCAACAACAAGCACGTATTCATACTTCCCAACAAGTGGGAGCTGAACGTAGTCAATTTGCAATCCCTGAAATGGGTAGAGTGGTCCCGGCAAGTGTGGTGTGGCAAATTTACTTCTGCCCTGACTTACCCATGGCATAGATCATGCTAAACCGGACAAATGATGCAGCAGCTACAGAGAACCTAGAAGTCGCCCAACCTCTTTCAAGCGTCGTCGTCATTACTGCTTTACTAGGTGGGTCTTTGCGTCCATCAGCTGGGCCATCATGGGATACAGGAACTGTGGTGGGCAAGTGCTGTTGACTGTTCACCACACGCTGTCCTGTTTCTGCTGCTCCCATATTAGTCCATTTATTCTTTCCTTCCTTGCTGGCTGGTAACTGTAAAAGTCTTTAGCATATCAAAGTCCAAATTTTTGTCAATGTCCAAAGTTTTTTTACCACTGACTCATGCTGTCAGTACCTTTCTTCTTTCTTCCACGGCTTGAGGGCCGCTGCCTTTGCTGCGCTGTCAGCGAGGGTGTCGTCTCTCGCCTCTCCAGTGTAGGAATCGGTGCGAACTCTCAACTTTGTCAGGTAGAAGTAGGGCCTCCATGCGACTCTGTACCGTTGCACCATTCTCAATTGGTTGTCCTGCTAAGGTAAAAAACTGTCTGGCCTTCCATATTGGGCCGTAATCATGAGCTATGCCAAATGCATACCAGGAGTCAGTGTAAAGGATTGCCGGTCTTACCTCTCGCCACTCTACACGCCTCAGTGAGGGCCTTCCATTCCGCTTATTGTACTGTGACATGCGGAGGCAGAGCTTCTGCTTCTAGGACATCTTGTTGTGTGACCACTGCATATCCGATGTGGAGTCATCAATCCTCACCCTGGTACCATCTGCAAAAAGCTCAACATATGCATTATCAACAGGGGTTCTGGTAACTGTTTGCATATCTGCAGTTTCTTACTGTATTAGTACTAAATAATCGTGCTGATGTTCTATTTCACATGGCTCGGAATCTTGTAGCACAAAATCATTTATTTATTTTTTTTCAAACCCAATAGCTGATCTACAACACCTAGATCATCTATGACCCAGATCACCTATGCCTCCCCCCTTTTGAACCGCAATACTCAATGGAAAAAGAGTCATTGCGTTCAAACTAGTAAACCAAGAGGCACAAAAACAAGCACTTTGTAGGTCAAGGTGACATTGTATGCAGCGAAGTCTGAGCGAAAATCTCCTTACAAAAATTTTTTTTTTTTTTTTTTTCCTTCAGGTCGCAGTTAGCATTTTTTAACACAAGGGGGCGCCACACGATTCAAATTTTACGTCACCCAGTGTAATAGTATTTCAGGGTATGGCCAGCGTTTAGCTTTTACTCTCCTGTCGGAATATAATTATAGCTTCAGTGTAGACTGACACTAGAATATACAAAAGACTTAAAGAAAAAACTAAAGAATACGGATGAATTAACATCCTACTCTGGGCAATTCAGTCCCTCTTTCTTCACATAAAAAGTAAAATTACTTCACCAAATTGCATGAAAAAGTTTGCTGGGTGACTATAGTGAAATTATTCCATCTGTAGGAGCCTTCCATAACATCATCTGTCTGAGCATCCATTGGAGAAGCGGGCAGTGGAAAACAGAGCCCCTGGGAACATGAGAGAGCGTCCCCTGTCATGTATTCCTGGCCTCTGTCCCCCATGCATCAACTCCAATCTTCCATGCACTATAAACCAGCTTAGTCATCTACTATGTCCCAAGCTGCATCTCCACAAAGGTTTGTTTCCCTGAACTTATCACACATCCAAAGTGGCCACATCTTGGAGCGTAACAAAGTCTGGTCAAACAAAACCTTTGTTCAGACAATCATGATGTTAGCACTGGATACAGTGGCATTGGGGAATATAGGCCTCCCAAATGCAGCAAAATGGCCGCCAGAGGCAGAAAGGGGCGGGGCTACAAATCTCCCACGTGAGGCAAAATGGCTGCCGGAGGAACGGGCGGGGCCAGGGGCAGCAGCACTCCCAGGTGAGGCAAAATGGCTGCTGAGTAGCAGCACTTCCAGGTGAGGCAAGATGGCTGCTGGAGGAGGAAGGGGCGGGGCCAGGTCCTGTCCCGGATGGGGAGGGACCGGAAGTAACATCACAGACCCTGAAAGTGAGCACATGGGGGGAAGTAACTTCAGGGTGGGGGCAGGCCTCACTACATTTACTGCAGAGTCACACTATGTTGGATTGTAAACATTGCAAGCACGGCCGCCATTACAGGGAGGGGCCGCAGTCAACACAAAGACATTACATTGTTCATAAGCAATACACATACCCCCCTACATGCTTTCTCCTCTTCAATCTCTTAACTACATTATACCTCCTCCTAGCAATCTAAAAACACCTTTCTTTCTGCTAGGCTTCCTGCTCATCTTCTGAAAACTTTCTACAACCTATCTTATCTGTCCATGACCTAACATTTCTTTCTGCAACTTTTCCTGGTCCTTCTCTTTGTATAACATTTCTACATGTTCAGTAAACTCTGCTGCCTTCAGCAACCAGATGACAAGCTCTATGACCTTTGTCCTTGCTCACTTTGCTCAACTCTATGCTACCTGCTTATTCTATTCTATTCAAAGTTTCTGCACACAGTACTGTTTCTCTTGTAAAATCTGCTTTCTTCAAATCCTTCCCATATAACCTCTTTCCCACTCAGATTACAATGCACATTAATTCTACAAAACACAGGGAACGACAAAGTAAACAGAAAGGGTTAATTGGAAAAAGCTTTCAGTTCACTCTTATCAGCAGCCCTCCCCCCAACAATAAACACTGCACATTCTTTCTATAATACCAGACAGACGGGATTACTGGAGAATACCCACAACGGCTCAAGGTATATATATATCTCATCTACCTTTTTTAACAACCCACCGTCTAGTAATCCCCAAGAGCACTTCTTGTACACGATCTAGACAGGACATTTAGCTATACACAGAGACTGACGATTATTTTCAATGACCAAAACCTCAATAATATTCTGGAGAAATCAGCCGTCACAAAGCACGACTATACTTCATACGTATATACCTTTCCACATATGAGAACATAACACGCTCAATCATAAAGTTAAGTATACGTATCATAAATCTTCCTAACCTCACACTAGTTTTACCTAGGAGCACGTGTCACTGGCGTGTTCCCTCAGACTTAAACAGCCGAGTCCGCCCTCCCGACACATTAACCCTCACAGAATTTATCTCTTGGTCTTGTATACACAATTTTTAACCGTCTCAGACATAACAGCATACACAGCGTACAAAATACCCCTAGACAGGTAACGTGGTGATTTTCCCGAGTGGACAGAACTAGAGTTATTACCTGTCTTTCAGTGAAGGTCCAGTCTGGCTCAGGAACAGGCAGAAAAGCAGTCAGAACCCAGCTTTGACACAGGTAGATAAAGCAATCTTACCGTGTTCTGTAGATTTTCGGGCCCCTGAGTTCTGCGTGCCATCTGCCGATCTCTGTACGTTCCAGGCTGTGACCTCACAGATCCACTCGCCCACCCAGGGACGCCAATTGTGCTGGATTACGGTTTTCTCCAGCAGGCTTTGGGGTATTTTGTCGCTTTCCTAATTGTGTGGAAGCAGTATGCGCACACTGACCAAGTCAAACACAAGGTATGAATCTCATGTTAAAAATGGCTCTCCGTCCAGAAACAGCCAGACAGGGCCTTTTATTGTACAGACACACAATGGGCGTGCAACAGGTTACATCAGTAACATATAGGATTCTCATTTGTCGGATCATACAGAATCCCCCACCTCTCTGCCCACCTCTCTGCCCACCCTCTCTCACGTCCGCCATAGTATGGACTTTGTATTCTTTAGCATGCAGACAACCTTATCAACATGTGCTCAGGCTGAAGCAATTCCTTTGTTGTAGAAGTTTCAGGATGGGAGTGGAAGGGGGGCTAGATAAACACTCAGTATAGGACACAGATCTACACATAAACTGGTTTAGCAACTTCTTATGTACTTAGAGCAAATACATCACCCATCCATTGGCTAGCAAATACCATGATTAGATTGTGTGTGTCCTTTAGACTCCACAGAGCTGAAAGTCATTACAACATCAATAGACATTTTATATTAAATAATTATCATGTCTATTACAAAGACCTCAACAAGGTCAAAGGCGAAGTTTATAGAATGTGCCTCATTACCCAAAAAATTAAGCCCCCCCCCACTTTCTCCATTTATTGGCTAATTTTAAAGGGAGATCTCCTATACAGGACATCTGCAAAGCAGCAACGGGCGCACCCAACGTTTCTAGTCGCCTCAACTATAAACTGCCCACCTGTGCAGTAATCCATCCACCTGTCCTGTTTTGTTGCATGACTAGGCAGATGTACCATCCAAGACTCTAGGAAAGGTGGGTGCCATCCCGTATGGATACTGTGTAGAGGTTGACTACAGGATTGTTACCCCGGGGGCATTACTGCTTGCCTGTTCTGCACAGGTCTCTGTTGGGTTCCAGGGAAGACAGGGATGGGCAGAAGTGGTATAATCCGAGGCAGTGATTCCCAGACATGTGCGCACGTGTACTTTAGCTTTATGCATGTGGAACTTTGCAGCACATTATAACTTCTCCTTGGAAGACATCTCAGTATTCCTTCAGTAAGGTTATGATTTTAGGATTAACCCCTTAATGACGCTTTTTAAAAGCTATCACTTTCCCCCCCCCCCCCTTTGATATAGCTGTATGAGAGCCTGTTCTTTGCATTGCGAGCGGTAGCTTTTATTGGTACCTTTTTGGGTAACATCAATTATTGTTTAACGTTCATTCATTTTTAGGGGAGAGGGGGAAAAAAAAAAAGAATTCTGCCTTTTTTTTCTTTACTGTGTTCACTATGAGGCTTCTTTCCTACGAGCGTATATCGGCCACCGTTTTCACGGCCGGCCGATATACGCTACCATCTTTACTAGAGATGAGCGAGCATCCAAATGCTCAGGTCTGCGTTATTCGAGTCGAGCTTTTCGTAAAATTCGAGAGCTCTACTCGAGTAACGAACCACGTTGACTACAATGGGAGACTCGAGCATTTTTGTATGTGGGACGCCGGGTGCCGAGCTTTTTTTTTTTTCTTTTCTTGGTTCGTGTGTGTTTTCTCTCTCTCTGTCTCTGTCTGTCTCTGTCTCTGTCTCTCTCTCTGTCTCTTTCTCTCTCTCTCTCTCTCTCTCCCCCTGCCTGCCAGCCAAAAAATTTGCCATTGACGCACGCTGCGGCGGGGAGGGGCCAAAACAGGCACATCACAGCAGGGAGGAGCCAAAAACTGGGGCGGGGTTGAACATGGCGTGATGCCCGTTCGAGTAACGAGCACAATCGAGTACGCTAATGCTCGAACGAGCATCAAGCTCAACAGAGTATGTTCGCTCAACTCTAATCTTTACTTTTAGATTTTTTTTTTTCATTGCTACGTTCAAAGACCCAGAACTTCCTTACTTCTCCATGGACGATCTGTGTGAGGGCTTGTTTCTTGCATGCGGAGTTGTAGTTTTTAGGCCGGATTGACACAATTTGCATGCACATTTGCGCTGTGCTTTTGCAGAATGGGCATTGCGTACTTGCAAGCGCAACTGTGTATTTTATTGTACTTTTGCACATGCAAATCGTGCGCATTTTTCTCTCTTAAAAACATATCCCGATGCTCTGAGCCATTGAAATGGCCAATTACTTTCATGACTTCAAAATGTTCTTTCCCTGCACAAACACGCAGGAAAATAGAACATGCTGTGAATTTTTTTGTGCAGATCCCAATATGCACATGTGAACCAGCTCAATTAAATTACATGGTAACATAGTATGTGGGGCCGAAAAAAGATTAGCTTAATAACCCCCCAGAGGAAGGCAAAAAACCCTAATGAGGTAGAAACCAATTTTCCCTATTTAAGGGGGAAAGCATTCCTTTCTGAATCCAATCTAAGGCTGCATTCGCACGAATGTACATCGGCTGGATTTTCACGCCGAGCTGATATACGGTGTCCTCATCTGCAGGGGGGGGGGGGAGGATGGAAGAGCCAGGAGCAGGAACTGAGCTCCCGCCCCCTCTCTGCCTCCTCTCCGCCGCTCTGCACTATTTGCCCCACCCCGTCCCGCCTCTCCTCATTGCAAATAGTGCAGAGGGGAGGAGAGGAGGCAGAGAGGGGGCGGGAGCTCAGAGCACTGCTCCTGGCTCTTCCAGGCTTCCCCCCTGCAGAGAGAGACGACATATATCGGCTCGGCGTGAAAGCCCAGCCGATATACATTTGTGTGAATCCAGCCTAACACTGACGCATCGTGAGAAAATCGTCCGATTTTGTCGCCTTTGTGAAACTGGCCTAAAGCAGATGTCAATTTAGATTGCACCTCGCCCCCACCTCATCATGGTCAAAGACACTGAGATCTGCAGTTCTGTTCTATACGTCCCACATAACAGAGACCAGCGTTAGAGATCATCCAGTAGCTGTGTAGTATCTCTGGAGTAGTAGTCCCTGTATATTTTGTAATGCAATTATTGGACCAGGGTGACAGGGAATTTAGTAAAAGCTGAATGAGACACGTAGGAACTGATACAAAGCTTGATAGGAAAATAACGGAATGTTTTAGTACTCCTTGCTGCAGCATATAGACCTCCACATTGTGCTTTGGTTAAACTCTCCGGTTCTTTCCACCTGTAGGGCGTTTATGGAGGGCTGCCGCTGTGTGGAGCTGGACTGCTGGGAAGGAACATCTGGAGAACCTGTGATTTACCACGGCCACACTTTCACCTCTAAGATACTCTTTAAGGATGTCATCTCCACCATAAAGCACTATGCCTTTAAGGTAGGTCAGGATATTGTGTAAGATTTGAGCTATCATTCCTCAGGGGCGGGGTCTCTATTTCCAAGTCCGTCCCCTCAGGAAACTTTAACCAAGTATGACAGGTGTATTTTTTATTTTCATTGGCCTAATGAAGTCAATGAGAAAATAGGTGCCACGGATAACGCATGGTATAATCAGGAAAAATGACCTATACTGTATATTGTGCTGTTTTTAACAAAAGACAATGATTAATATCCTGTTCACTCCTATAAAAAATATTTTTCTAGCATGTTGTATAGATATGTCACGTAAGACCACATTTTAGCGTCCATAGCCGCAGTGATCGGGGAGGCAAGTCACTCTATTACGTATAGAGAGCGCCTTAGCGTGATGCTGTGAATAGAACTGCTGGGGATCCCACCGATCCCAAGACTGCCGATCCTTTAGTTTTACTTCAGTGTGTGTATTCTTGTTTTACATGTTCTGTATGACAGTATTCACCGTATCCGGTCATCTTATCTATTGAGAATCACTGTGGCCTGGAACAACAAGAGACAATGGCGTATCACCTACGGAACATCCTCGGGGACATGCTACTAACTAAGCCAATCAGGACTGCCGATCCATCTAAAATGCCGTCCCCAGAGGTAAGATGATGCTCATCGCATCACTACAAATTATGCTGCGGCGTTGATGAGGACTTACCAATTTTGACTTCCCCACTCTACTCAATAGGGTAATTGATCCAAATTGATGCAGACTTTGCTGTGAGCTACCAGCCGCACAGCCTACAGGTATTTGTAAAATACTCACCTTCTGCATCTTTGACCTGCTCCCCTGAAGAGTCTCCGCTGCTTTCCACATCTTGGCCACCAGTGATGATGTGCCATATAAACATGTGACTGCAGCAGCCAATCACAGGCTGCAGTAGTCACATGATGAGACGTCCTCGCTGGAGGCCGGGAGAGACCAGCAGAGGAGCAGGTAAGCCTCTTCAGGGGAGTCGGGAAAAGATGCAGAAAGTGAATATCAAATTTTTTTTTCTCCTTTTTTTAATTCCAAATCCAGAAGCAAATCTGCACCAAAAAATGTGCAGACTTTCCGCTGCAGAATTCTCTATTGATTCGCTGTGGAAAATCTGGATGGATTTTTTGCATTAATTTTGTCCGCTTGAATATATCCAAGTAGTCCAATGGCCCTTTTACATGGGACGACAGTCGGCTAAGCGACTGCATGAGTGCTGACGTCACCGCTAAGGTCGTTAGTGCTCTTGCAGAGTGTTTAGACTGACAGACTTCCTTCGCCGATGGATTGATGGCTTCTCACTCAACGCTTCAGCGCTGAACGGGGAGCATTTACACGTAAAGAGAAGCCAGCGATAGATCTTACGCTTACTGAAAGTCAGCGATCACAATTTGTGAACGAACAGTGAGCATTTTTTGCATTTATACTGTATGGTTATCACTCAAATTGGTTTGATTGAACAAAGTTTCAGTGATAATCGTTACGTGTAAAAGGGCCATAACAGTATAAAAAGCTATGCAGGCTTGTATCCAATATGGCATCCACAATATCATATGACTCTAATACAAGCTGTACTTTTATTACCTAGGCTCTGAAGGGGAAAATCCTCATTAAAGGAAAGAAACTCAGCCCGCGCAGTCCGTCCGATGAAGAGGAAGGAAGAAGCAAGATGGTGAGCGTGGGGCGTTGGATGTGGGATACATGGCATACATTATCTTGTAACCTGCAGATGGCGGGAAGGAAGGGGGGCACTGGCGTCACGTGTTCAGTACAAATGTGGCTACGGCCTGTAAGGTATAATTAGATGCCACTTCTACATCATTGATCACACCACATACCTGCGGCATCACAGATCTAATACTGCAGCAGGATCTGCTCTAGTTTGTTGCAAGTGAAAAGCAGAAATGATGATAGGGCTGATAGTCATTGGCTGCCTCTTCCCATCCAGGACATTTCACAGGAGCTTTCCGACCTGGTGATCTATTGTCAGTCAGTGGAATACCGTGACCAGCCGGGCGACCAGAGCGTGTGCGAGATGAGCTCATTCAGCGAGGACAAGGTGCGCAGACTCATGAAAGAAAGCGGTAAGTACCGGGTGTGGGGGATAGAGATGAGGAGCTCCAAAATACAGCTGTGTACTGTCAAATAATGGTGCGATCACATGAGCGAGTCGCATCGCACAACACGTGGTCATTTCATCCGTGTACTGTGCGGTTTGCGGGAGACCGCATATCGGCATGTTCTATTCTTGTGCAAGCCTCGCACGAAAATGGAGCATGCTGCAACTTTTCCGTCTCGCCCCAACTTTTTGTGCTTTGCATAACACACATAGCTTGCACAATGAAATCAGGTGTGTAAATTCAGCCTTAAAGGGGTTGTCCCGCGACAGCAAGTGGGGTTAAACACTTCTGTATGGCCATATTAATGTACTTTGTAATATACATCGTGCATTAAATATTGGCCATACAGAAGTTATATACTTACCCCCTCCCGGTGCTGGCGTCCCCGTCTCCATGGTGATGACCAAACTTCTCCTCTGGTCGCACGAACAGTCGCGCTTGCGCACTGAAGATTCCTCTTCTGGATGGTCCGGGCTCACGAGCTGCGTCCTGGCTCCTCCCTCTTCTCCGCGTCATCGCGTAGCTCCGCCTCCCTCACGTGGTGCCGATCAGCCAATGAGGTGGCTGTAATCGGCAGTGGAGCGCAGACTGGAGAAGAACATCCACGGTGCACCATGGGAGAAGACCCGCGGTGCACCGTGGGAGAAGACCAGCGGCGCCATCTTTGAAAGAAGAATCTTCAAAGCTGCAGAACGGGGATCCAGGTAAGCGATTTAAAAAAAATAAATAAATAAAAAAATAACAAATGGATGCGGTTTTACTGTCTACTAAGGTGGGGTCTGTGTAAAAAAAAAATTTTATGTTTCGGCGCGGGACAACCCCTTTAAGGCCGGCTTCACACGGGCGTCTTTGCACAATACGCAGAGAATAGAACCTATTAATTCCAATGGGTTTGTTCATATTTCCGTATTTTGCTCACACTTCGGTCGTGAAAAAAAAAAATAGAGCATGTTCTATCTTATGCATATTTATGCACCAGAAGTCCCCACAGAAGTCAATGGGGATGCGCAAATGTAAGCAAGGAGATGCGGGAAACACTGCGTAATTGCGCAGGAAAAAGAGCACATCTGGAACGCGTCAGCCATTTCAATTGGTGCGTAAAACTAAAATATGCAAATACGTGCGCAGAAAAGCCTTGTTTAGTGTGCAGATACGTTGCGCTAAGGCACACGCCGTTGCGCTTGCACTCGTTGAAGCTGGCCTAAGCGACCTTTAACATGCAGAATATTTCCACAAGCTGCACCTAAAAACTAACCTGCTGCTGCGGATTTCTGCCCCATAACCCTCGGGTAAACATGCCAAATGTGGTGCAGAATTTCCTGTGTCTTTAGGTGCATCTTGCAGAAATAATCCACACGTTTGAGAGGTCACTAATGTGATGGCGCTCTCCACTGACGGTACATTGGTATTGCAGAGGATCCCTGCAGTCTGCTGCTCTCTGTTATCTGCCCGTTCTCACACAGAGCCCTTGTCATTCATCACCTCTGACTACCCAACGTATCTTCTTGCAGGAAATGCTCTTGTTCGCTACAATACCCGGCAGCTCAGCCGCATTTACCCCGACGGTCTGCGGGCCAACTCTTCCAACTTCAGTCCTCAGGAGATGTGGATCGCCGGCTGCCAGCTCGGTAAGGTCCCACTTGTGCCGGTAGTGATCTGCATCCCCGCGGCCGGGAAGCTTTTCACCCTCCTTTTCTTACCGTACACTTTTTGTATTTCTCAGTTGCTCTGAACTTCCAGACTCCGGGCTACAAGATGGACCTGAACAGGGGGCGTTTCCTGGAGAACGGTGGCTGTGGCTACGTCATGAAACCCGAATTCTTGTGTAAAAGAGATACCATTTTTAACCCCGAGGATGGCAGCGCCTGTCTGAGGATTCTGCATGTCAGGGTGAGCTCCTGCTTGTGTATATGGGACATTTAGGGCACCACCACAATCACAGGGTCACAGTACATGTGTCTGTGTTACGGCACGCAACATGATGCAACCGTGAAACGACTGTTGTGGAAAATCCAAACCTGTTGTATTATTGGGCGCAGATCACAAATGCTTTTTCCAGCAGTGAAGGGGTTGTCTAGTTACCCGACAACATGCCCCCTTTTAGTGCCCACTGTACTAAAATAAAGAAAATTAGATGTACTTATCCGTCCTCTGGCGCCGCAATCCACAGCTGCAGCCCCGCTATGGTCCCGGCTTTTGTTGTGACGGATGATGTCACCAGAAGTCATAGGACCGCTGCAGCGACACAGTTCTGCACTCTTGGCATCATGGTGTCTAGGATGTGAGCACTGATGCCAGGAGAACGAGCGGTGACGCTGCAGTGGGCACCTGACTTCCAGTGACATCATCTGTCACAGCGAACACAGCAGCTCTGCATCGCGGTGGCAGAGGATGGGTAAGTACACTTCTCTTTCCTGTTATAGTATAGTAGACGCTAAAAGGGGCATGCTGTCTGATAAACGGACAACCTATTTCAGTTCATTGTAAATCATGTGACTGCGACTCTTTTGCGATATGTCTGTTTCTTCCTTCATATGTGTGTCTGATGGGTGTTGCAGATCCTAAATCTCTCCCTAACGCTGCATTCACACAAACGTATATCGGCTCGGTTTTCTCGCCGATATACGTCGTACTCATCTGCAGGGGGGTGGGGAGGTGGGATGGAAGAGCCGGTAGCAGGAACTGAGCTCCCACCCCCTCTCTGCCTCCTCTCGGCCCTCTGCACTATTTGCAATGGTGAGAGGCGGGACGGGGGGGGGGCTAATTTGCAGAACTTAGCCCTGCCCCGCCCCGCCTACTTTCATTGCAAATAGTGCAGAGGGGCGAGAGGAGGCAGAGAGGGGGCGGGAGCTCAGTTCCTGCTCCTGGCTCTTCCATTGTCCCCACCCTGCAGATGAGGACAACGTATATCAGCTCGGCATGAAAACCGAGCCGATATACGTTCGTGTGAATCCAGCCTTAGGCTAGTTACACACGAGAAAATCGTGGCAAAATTGCATCTTTGTTCCCGCGATTTTTGAGCCTCAGCGATGCTTTTTCTTAAGAATAATCTCACGACGCATCGCTGCCGCCCACAATACGATCGCACAATTTTTTTTAGCGTGAAACTCAGTAGGAGTACATTGGCTAAAATCGCTCTGCGCAAAAATTTACAAGTTTGTACGTTGCGATAAAAAGGAGGCTCCATTGGGAAATATGGGAGCTAAAAAGAAAAATGGCATACTGCAGAAAGTTAGGGCATGCCGCGATTTCTTTTTTCTCGCAGCATCGCATGAGTGAAAACATTGGCAATGTGAAGGAAACCATTGGGTTCATAATTCTGCTTCTTTATTTGTGCAAGAATCACGCGATATTTATCACCTCTGTGAAGGCAGCCCCAGATTAGTTGTGCTGCTTCCGTGCTGCAGTAAGCCGCAGACAGATCCCGCAAGGATTTTAGTTCTGTAAACAACGTCCTCGCCTTAGGAAGGCAGGTCATGATTACAAACACACATGGGTGCTTCCTGCCAAAAACAGCACCACGCCTGTCCACAGGTTTTGGGATGCTTGAGAAAGGAGGCGGAGCTCCCCACACCTCGCTCAGCCTGTTCCCAGACTTAATCCGCCTCCTAATAACTTTCATTAGGGCTTATTCATACCGGCAATTTTAATGTCAGATTTCAATCCAAGCGTGAAGCAAACAGAACTCAGCCTCATTAAAGTAATCGGGGCTTATTTACTATTGAAAATTCTACAGTTTTCTTGCGCAAATTGCACAAGAAACTGTTAACTCGCTTTACACCACATTTACTATGTGTTTTAGACACTTTTGAACTCAAAAACACTTTTTTCTGTAAAAATAAAAGGAAGAATGGCCTACATTGTGCCAAAATGTCAGCCGCGTCGGAGGATCACTACTTCACCGAAGTGATGCAAGGCGGTTTTGAGATAAAACCGCCTAGCCTCTGCGGGGACATGGCATGTTGGCACACAGAACCCTCCCTGCAATGATGTGTGCTCCTCTGCAGGCTGCGGTCTATGTAGAGGCTATGTGGAGTTCATAATAGTAAATGATTTGCTAATATTAACTCTTATTTTATGACCAACCAATAATGTTTGTTGTTACAGATCATCTCCGCTCAGCAGCTTCCCAAACTAAACCAGGAAAACCCAAACTCCATCGTGGACCCGTTTGTACGGGTGGAGATTCACAGTATGGGGAAGAAAAGGGAAAAGGAGACGAACTACATCCTCAACAATGGTGAGAATCCCCATACTGCACATGTTCATGCTGATGTGAGGTTTGCTTGGGTCATATATATGTATATGAAGAACTTTAAAGGGACGGTCTACAGCTCCTGTGTGACTGTATCGGCCTCATCTACAACCAGCGTAGTCTGATCCTGCAGTCATCTTGCCATACGTCTCTTCGTGCTTACTATCCAACGTATGTTAGTAAGAAGTAGGGGGCAGACAGGGGAGTATGACTGCAGGATCAGACTACACAGGACTTGTTTGTTGTCTGTTACCATGGAGACATATAGCTCTGCACACTAAAGACAAGACTGCTTTCCCCACACAAATCCAAAGTCACCCATTGGCAGCAAGCTGTGGGGACCCTCTTCTTGACAGATTCACAGCACTGGATCTAAGAAGAGCCCATACATGTGAAACAAAGGCGAATATTAGGAAAAGTGGCAATAGAGACATGATAGCTCCTATTCTATATTCATTTCATTGGTTTAAATCCCAGTTTTGACATTTTTGGAAGAATTTCCAGACTTTTTTAAAAAATTCTTTATTTATAAAAGTTTTCCATTTTTCCAAAACAACAAGTTAAATCGCCGTGGAACTTCCAGACTTTCCCCGATTGGTTAACCCCGTGTTTCCCAACTCCAGTCCTTAAGGCACGTTTTCAAAATAGATGTATAAAAGAGAACAGTGCCCCCAAATGAGAAGAGACGAGTGGATGCGCAGGAACAGACTTACCTGGTGTAGTGGGGGTGACCACAACACCTGACAGCCTGGATGGCCCTCTGTATATAACCTCAATGGGTGTCAGTGGATCCCCATCCAATGTGGACATCCAACATGAAGAGCGCCAGTGGCAGCCATCCGATCCAATTCAGTGGTCCAGGATAGCAGGTAGGATAAAGAAACAAAAAGAAGGCACAAAACGCTCAAGGACCATCCTCCAAGGAAAACTGATTAAAGACTGGTAAAATTACTTCTTACATCACCAGGGAGGAGCGAGCATAGCAGTAAAATATTTTGTGTTTTTATTGGTGTTCCCTCCAATAAACACACTGCCAAGACTTCACCACTTGAATTGCGGTTCCCGCTACTTCAAGTATTATTTGGTTACTGCCTTCCTGGACACAGCGAGTTGTTGGAGGTCCTTACGGGCCTACGCTCCTCCATGGTGAAGCCAGTCATTCCCCATTCAGTCTTCTCACTCACTAATCAGTTGTCCTTCAGCGCTTTGTGCCACTTTTTGTTTCTTCATCCTGAGAACATGACCTGTTGGAGTGCCTTGAGGACTGGAGTTGGGAAACACGGGGTTAACCACATAAACAAACATTTACTATAGTTTTTTTTACCTAAAACAAGACAATCCCTTTAACCCACTCTTTCCCAACTCTGGTCCTCACGACCCCCCAACAGGTCATGTTTTCAGGATATCCTATAGTAGGAACACCTGTGGCAATGTCTGAGGACTGACAATAATTACATCACCTGTGCAACACTGAGGAAATCCTGAAGACATGACCTGTTGGGGGTCCCTGAGGACTGGAGTTAGGGAATACTGCTTCAACCCATCTTCAAAAGCCCTTTTAGGACGTTGCGTCAACTATCCAGAGGCCGAGAATGGCTAGATTAGAAAAATATGACTGCTCTCTTCGAGAAACAGCGCCACACGTGGATTTTGTCTGGTATTGCAACGTAAGCTCCATTGAAGTGAATGAGGCTGAGCTACAATACCACATACAACCCGTAGACAGGAGGGGAAGAGAGTAGACATGTTGCTCTAATCCTGACAAACCCTTTAAGGTGGCACTAGACCCCATTCTTAGCACTTAGGGCGCCTTCATACTTGCGAGAACAGGACACTATTTTTGAGTGATGGGAGAGTGAGTGAAAACGCAGAATTATGAAAGCATTGATTTTTAAAGGTTTCATTCCCGTTTGCAATGTTTTCACTCATGCGATATTGCATGAAAAACAAAATCGCGGCATGGCCCGTCTTTTTAGTGTTTTGCGATTTTTTTTTTTTTTTTCACCCATTTTTCGCTATGGAGCCTCCGATTTATCCCAATGCACGAACTTGCAATCTACATGCGATGTGTTTTTAACATTAGAACGGCGATGCGAGATTATTCTCAGGACGATGCATCGCTGACGCTCCAAAATCACAAGTACAAAAATATCGCGATATCGCGATCGCCAGTGTGAAGGAGCCCTTACACGTGTTGTACAGAGCATGCATGTGTTCTCAATGGGTAGAGGGGAGTAAGTCGCTATCAGACATGTCTGCCGCTGGTCTATGTCCTTTAGAACACAATCGGGTATGTTGAAATCCGACATGCCTGATCCTCCTTTGCCCTAAGAGCAGATGTCTGCACCCCCCTACACATTTGATTACTGCTGCGTCCAACTGCTTTTAGGTAAGTTCACGCACAGCGGAAATTTCGGCTGCGAAACGTGATCTGAAATTCTGCAACACTTTACGGTACGATGCAACCAACTCACAGCGGTAAATCCTACAGCGAAAGAAAGTCAGATCCCCAACATGCTCGATTGGTTATGAAAAGGCTGCAAATTTCCACTATGGAATTGGTTAGTTTCCACCTGCCTTGGTGCAGATTTAGGCCTCTTTCAAACGGGTGACAGCGATATCGCCGCGAGAAAATCACAGCGCTATTGCATTTGTGTTCTGTGCGATATCGCTGCGTTTTCTCGTGGCAATATCACGTCTTTGTAGCGCTCTTTTGCCAGAATTTTCGAGGGGGCCTGAAAAATAAGCCCTACCTTGAAAATAAGCCCTGGCTGCATCAATTAAAAAAAAACAAAAAACGCAATACATCACCTAACTGGGGCTGTCAGCTCCGCCGAACGTCTCCTTAGCAGCCCAAGCAGACTTGCTTGTAGCTTTCAGTCAAAATCCCCGCCTCCAGGAAGCACTGGCTGTGATTGGTTCTTACGTGCCACGGCTCAGTCAATCACAGCCAGCGCTTCCTGGAGGCGGGGATTTTGAACCTGCAAACCAGGAAACGCTAACTGAAAACTACAAGCAAGTCTGCCGGAGCTGCAGAGGAGACGCACAGGAGAGCCGACCGCGGCTGTTAGGTGATGTATGTGTTTTTTCTTTTTGATGCAGATAGGGCTTATTTTGGGGCTTTTAAAGTAGGATTTAAAAGTTGCATTGCACTGCAAGAAAACCGCGTTTTTGTGTGATGCAACACAAAGGAAGGCTCCATAGGGAAACTTGGGCTACAAAACAGCGCAAATCGCGGCTGTATAGAGCATGCAACGATTTTGTATTCTTGCAATGTAGCAGCCTACAAAACATCGTTAGTGTGAAAGAAGCCATAAGAATGCAGGAGCTTCACATACATGCGATCTGCAACACTGTCACATTGCAAGAACATTGCATGGTTGTGTCACCCGTGTGAAGCGGCCTTACTCCATAATGTGTGACCATACCGTAAGGGCCCATTCACACGAGCATATGCAATGTCAGTCTGTGAAAAACGGATCACTTTCACTCTGTGTGTGTGCGAGTTGCATGCGTATTATTGCGTACGTGTTTTTTTTTTTTTTTACGCACGCTGCACAAGAAAAAAAAATGTAAGGCGGCCTAATTGATGACAATTTTTTTTCTCACTGTCTCCTGGCAAAATGCACTAAAAACGCAGCAGATATACGAAACATCTGTATTTGCTGCGTTTTTTTTTATACTGCTTTAGATTTTCCTGGATGATTTTAGTCCGTGGATACAAACCAAAAGAGGACATGGGATTTTTAATTTTTTTTTCTTATGTGCACCATCAATCCGTCTAAATGCACCAATTTACTTTACTGGGCCCACGTGCGGTCTGTAAAAATACGGACACAAAATACGCCTGTGCGAATGGGCCATTATGCTGGACGCACACATGCAGCTTTGGCGCAGGCTCTCTGATCGTTAGGATCCACTCCTGTCTTTGGCTCCTGTAAGTATCACCGTTAGTAAGGATTATATAGCGCCAACATATGCTGCAGCACTGTACAGCGGAGGAAGTAAAAGGACAAATAATGAAGACGAGCGGTGCCTACTTTGAAGGGCTTACACTCTAAAGCAGGGGTCCCCAACTCCAGTCCTCAGGGACCACCAACAGGTCATGTTTTCAGGATATCCTATGGTAAGAACACCTGTGGCAATGTCCGAGGCACCGACCATAATTACATCACCTGTGCAACACTGAGGAAATCCTGAAAACATGACCTGTTGGCGGTCCCTGAGGACTGGAATCTATGGAACACTGGTCTAAAGGGCCTGTGTGATGTCCGCCGGTCACAGATCAGCAGTTAACACTATCCCTCCTTCCATATCCCTCCTTCCAGGCTTTAACCCCATGTGGAACGAGACGCTGCAGCTGGAGGTGCTGTGCCCGGAGTTGGCGCTCGTCAGGTTTGTGGTGGAAGATTATGACAAAACCTCCAGTAATGACTTCGTGGGACAATTCACTCTGCCATTTCCCAGCTTGAAACAAGGTAAGAAGAAAAGTAGCGGATAGATGGGATATGGGGAAGGTATGGGGACAGAACACCGGCCCGGAGTGGTCGACACCTTTCCCCTTTGTACTGAATAGTGGACTCTAAGGGGTTTTCCAGTTCTAAAAAACAATATATTGATGACCTTTCCTCAGGATTGGTCATTAATGTCTCATCAGCAGGGGCCATCGCTTGGGACCCCCACTAATCAGCTGCTCACTATAACGGGGGCTCTGCCTGCAATACCCTGCTGGTCCACTGCATACTGAACAGCTGCTTCCGGCTCCGTACCCCAAGCGATGGCCCCCTGAGGATAGGTCATCGAGCACCTCCAGTCCTATACCTTTAAAGGGAACCTGTCATCAGTTCTCGAGCTACTAAATCCCTTACACCAGCGTTCCCTGACAACAGTACTCAAGGCACCCCAACAGGACTGGAGTCAGGAAACCCTGCCTGGGACCATCTTCACACAAGTGTAAGGCAAATTGCACTCACCTCAGCACAAAGTATTTGCGCACTGGAGAGGCTTTTCTGCACGCGGATTGGCATATTTTGCTGTCCTTTTTCTGGCATGTACATTTGTGCACGGCGAACAAACGCACCCATTGAACTGGCCGATTAGTTCCAGATGTGTTCTTTTTCCAGCAGTATTGCGCAGCGTTTCACTCATCTCCTTGCGTGCGCATTCGCAAACCCCCCGTTGACTTCTGTGGGGACCTTTGTTGCGTAAATACAGATAGAACAGGTTCAATTTTTTCCTTAGCATAACCAAAATACAGGCGCCAAAAATGTGGAAATGGGAACAAACCCATCAAAATCAATGCGCTCCCTTGTCAGCGAATTGCGTGCAAAAATACGCGTGAAGCCGGCCGTACACCGATAAAACGATGATGGAACGCACGTTTTTAAAGTTGTTTTGTTAGACTTTATGGGCAAAGCATACTTTAAAAATGAAGGCCTTCACATGTCCTACGTTGCATGTAAGTGACCGCTGAGCTGTCCGAAAGGCCGGGCCGGGCCGTCCCCTATCTGGTGGGCTGCGCGTATCGTCTCTGCAGGGCTGTGTACTACTCCTAACACTGCTCCTCTCTGATTGCTGTGATGTCAGACATAATCAACACAGCGATCAAACTCTGGCGCATGCGTTGGGAATGATACATGCGCAGCTTCTATATCCCTCTTGTGGCCAGATTCAGTAGACGCATGCGCCGGTCCCGGAGCTCCCCGCACATGCATGAGCGTTTGCTGCACGGATGACAGTAGCAGAGAGGGGCGAGGTACGCAGGCCTGCAGAGGTGGGGCGGCCCGCCCATTGGACCTCTGAGCAGTAATTTACAGGCAGTGCGGGAAATGTAAACACCTTCATTACTAAGGTATGCTTTACCCATGAAGTCCAACAGCAACTTTAGAAATGTGAATTACATTGTTGTATGGAGGTTCATAGTTCTAGAACTGATGACAAGTTCCCATAAAGCAACGTCCACTTTTTAACCCCAATATTCTGTACCTATTTTTTTAATATATATATATATATATATATCTTCATAATTGTCTGAGACTTAAAAAAAACAAACATCAGAGCTCCATCTCCCCTGCATATACTTTAAAAACAACCCCCTGACTACCTGCTACGAGGGAGCTTTTTGCATAAGTTATTGAGTGCAATCTTTAACAGTAAGCTCCTGAGCTCCCTCTAGTGGTGGCTACAGGTAGCAAGGAAATTAAAGGGCACGAGCCCTTAGACTACTAATGCATACTAATACAGAGTATGTATCAGGTAGTTAGAGAAGCTGTGCGGTCATCTTTGTTTGTCCAGATCCAGAGGGTCACTAAGTTTTTAATCTATGCCCCTGCAGTGTATTTGGATAGGTTTTGCAGTAGATATTCCGCCTGCCGATAATTAATTAATCTTTTTTCTTATTTGCTCAGGTTACCGTCATGTCCATCTATTTTCTAACGATGGTGCCTCCCTGTCCCCTGCCACCCTGTTTGTACACGTGCACATCGAAGACCCATGAGCCACCGGGCAATGGCTGCCATCGCCTATCAGGACTGGGGATTCCAGTGGTTGGACCCTCCTAGTATCTGTCTAATTCCGGTTGTTTTTTCTATTTCAGCTCTCTTATACAGAGGCAGGTGCCATATTTACTATAAGCAATCAGTGTCTGGTGCAAACTAAGTACCTCTGCCTTTACCTAGTGGTGTTCCAAGACATTCCTACAGCAGGGACACTTCTATTACCCAATACAGGGTGTATGCCAATGCTGTAACCATAAGAGGCTGCCAACGTGCCCACAGGGTACACATACATCACGCATACATGTGACGGCAATTTTCAAGAAGTAGAGCGACTTTGGGGAAACCTCCAGATGCCATATACAGACTGTGACACACACATTTCAATAACTGAAGCATGCTGGGGACCTGGCATGTGAAGGGTCAATTATATTTGCACATATTGTGCGTGTTCTGACATTAATATATATCTCATTTAGCCACAATATATATTTCTCATCAATATGAAGTCACCAGCATAACCAAGTGCACCAGGGGAGCGGTAATGGCTATTTTCTTAGCAACAATTGGAATTTTCCTGTATAGATATAAGCGCTGTGACCTCGGAGTGCGGCATGGAAGCACGGGACAAGTTTTTCATGAATCAGTGTGAATCTACATTAGATGGTAATGTCCAGCGATCTGAGGGACATCCAACGAGGCCCAGTCATCGGTGATAGACTAGCCAGGGCCGGGATGACACTGCTAACCTTGTGGGGTTTTCTCGTGTAGAAATTTGGAGAGTATATGGAGAATGGGGATCTTGTGGATAGAATGTGTCACTGAAAGGGGTCAGAGGAGGATGTTAAGAATCGTTCTAAAGCACAGTCAAGTGTAGCTGAATGCAATGTTAGTGCTCCAACTAACAGATCTGAAAGTACACATCATGTTCCTCATCGGACAGGCTATAACAGCAGAGAACCAGTTCCAGCGCCATTGCTGTTTAAGAGAGAGAAAGAAGGCGATACTGCAGTGGGCAAAAGAGCGCAAACACTAGATTACTGAGCAGTGAAAAACCATCACCTGGTGAGATGAATCCAGATTTCTCTTGCACCGTGCTGATGGGAGGACTCACAGAAAACACAACCTTGTTGGCAAATATTAACTTTTAATTATATACTTATTATGTTTTACCAAGAATGTGCCCCATTAAATGCCTAGTTTAATACCTCAGTGGAGCACCCGCCCTGATTAAGGCAACACCAACCTCCCACCTCTATCCTCTACTCTTGGAACACAATTTGTTTTCTCTATCCTGACCTATTATATTGACCCGGTATAGCATATAGGCAAGGACTTTTAGTAATGTCTCCATGATAAATAGAGCAGACATTTTAGCTTGATGCCAATTTGTATAGTTTTTGAACCCCATCCTCCCCAGTTTGTCTTTACTTCTGCCTATTATTTATTGTATATTTCTTTGCATAGAGAATTGGGGTTAGTAGGAAGAGGTTGGAAGGTCAGGATCACCCTTATCAGGGCGGGGGCTTCATTAAAGGAGTAAATTATTAGGGATTTAATACGGCACACACATATTCAATTTTTTAACTATATACAAGGTTTTACTATCTGCCAAGAAGAGTGTATTCTCTCAGAGCAATTGGTGAGATTTGATCCTTGAGAGATACAAACTCTGTTAAGTTTTATAAAGTTTATCATGCTGGCATGAATTAATGAACGCTTCTTGTCAGCTCTTCAGTGCAGCTTGCATCTAATCTGTAGCTACAAGAAGCTTCCTGTCCGCAGGGGCCAATATTCCTGCAAAACGATTTTATCACGTAGTGGAATCTACGCCATGACGCACTCCTGAAGGGGAAAGGAGATCCAATACGCTATTAGATGACGGTCTCCAACAACTGGGCCATTCAGTATTTTTTTTTTGCCCTCTGAACAACCTTACAATGTCAGCCTTATGTGCCTTTCACAGGGGGCTACTTAGCACTTACAACCAAAATCATGGTGAACAGACTGCACTTCTAAAATGTCCTTGGAGTAGCCCGACAGCTGACTGACGTCACACACGTGTGCAGAGCACTTCTCATAAAGGAACTAAAGATACTTTGGTGATACTTTATAAGTGTACTTCCTAATTCGCAGTATATATGATAGTAACTATTATCAGTGCAATAATATAATAAAATGTGTAGCTGATTACGTCTCTCTGGTTACTGAGTATATGATGGGTGTTATAGCCTATATGCTGGTCTGCGCTGGAACCTGCAGTTAGCCCGTTGTCGGTGTAGTTCAGCAACAGGTTTCCAGAAGATGGAACTACACACGCCGTATTCAGGCGCACACATTGTGTGATAAGCCCCAGACTACCGGGCTCAGAAAACAAACCCTCTTGGACAACTTTTATTCTAAACACTTTGCATTAGGAAAAACAAAAAAATTAAAATGGAGAGCCATTCACATCTTCACCTTTATCTACAGGGGGTGGACAAAAATATGGAAACACTGAACGAAATTCATGGCTGAAGTTAAATGGGATTATAAATCATATTTCAATAAGACATGTAGAGACCGATTTTCAGTGGCGGTACTATGATACAGATGCTGCCAGGCAGAAGTGAACATCTGCCCGAACAACAAGGTTCTATTGGTTAGGAGTTTGAGCCACTCAGCTGCTGTTACCATCTAGCTCCCAAAACCACCCAGAGCAGGGCAAGAGGTGAAGTAAACACAAATTTGGCTGGAAAGCTCTAAGCCAAGCAGGAGTCAAAAGGCAGCTCAGTGCTAAGGGTTAAAATCCCATGCATTTCGTACAGTGTTTCCATATTTTTGTCCATTGTCTTAAGATTCACACAACAAAGCTATTAGGCTTTGTATAGATGAACCCAAATGCGGTCATAAAAAGTCAAAAGGCTACGTTAACAAACTATTAGTTTTAGGGTGGGTATATTTAAGCAAACTTTTTTCCACCCTAAATGATTTGTTTTTCAACAGAATTTTACAAAAACGGGTCACATTGAAGGAGGAAATAAATCTGGACGGATTCAACTGTGTCATTTTTATTAACATGACAAACCTACAGGGGTCTTTTTATATCCACTGTAGGTTTTAAACGGAGCTTGATGGGGATTTGAACCTGGGACCCCGCCACTGCTAGACAGCAATGCTAACCACTGTTGCCAGGCCACCACCACCACCACTACCGTCGTTCAAAAGAGGCCAAATTAGAGAACCTGATTTTTACTCCTACCGATATTAATGGAAGTTGGAATTGGGAGTTCGGATTCACAATTATGGTTGGTCACTCACAACCTGATTATTTCAATAAATCGCTCAACACTACTTATTACCTATATGCCCATACTGTGTTAACACCTTATAAAATACCATAAAAGTAGAAGAAAATGAAGCACCCAGTTACAGATATATATAATATATACTTTAATATTCAGACACAACTCCGTTTCAATTCGGATGGCAGCAGGAAGGGAAGAGTGGTCGCAATTTTATATTCACAGCAGTGGGAAGGGAGAAGAGAAAACCCTGAAATATCCTTAAGTCAAGCCAGGCTAGAGGAAGCTCCCTGCTTTGCACTTCCGTGAACCTGAAGCCTCCCTCCCACATTACATCAGCATGATGTGTTCAAGAGCGGCGCCCACAGATCCTGCGCTCCTTCTTGGGGCTGCTCTCTTGTGTGTCCCACATGATGGCCAGCTGGCGGCCCATTACGCACCCAGTCCCCCTCAGTAGTTATAGGAGATGAGGGCAATTACTGTAAAACCAGACCAACCTGGAAGAAGGGGAAAAAAAGAGAAAGGGGTTTAATCATAACGCACAAGGCTGATCCTAGCAGAAGAGTCCTCACAAGCTCCTGCGATTAATACCGTACCTTCTCAGGGCCCATGCTGGGACACTTCCAATTATACAGGTAATACTGAAGATTCCCATCTCCTATCCCAAATTTCAGTTTTTCAAGGAAGGTTTTGTTCTCCATCAGATCCAGAGCATTGAAGACATCAAAGCCTTTCTGCAAATCAATAGGGATGAGATTTCCATAAGGTTCAGTACAGGGTGGATACTACTGACCCCCTGCCTGGTCCTTAAGGGGTTTTCGAGTGAAATATTTTTGATGACCCATCATTATAGGTCATTAACAGTTGATCGGACGGAGTCCCCCGCTCGGGACACCGACCAATCAGCTGAGCGGGCACATGTCGTCAGCGCTGCAACAACACACAGGTCAGAGCGGAAGCCTCTGTGCAGTTACAAGCGCTGGCCACTATAAAAAAAAAAAATTTAAAAAAAAAAAAGTTGGTGCACCGACCTCTGTATTTGGAGCAGAAGCCTCTGCGCCAACCTGCCATGTAGTGGCCGGCTCTTGTAACTGCAGGCATGGCTCCCACTGATTTTAATGAAAGCCGTGCCTGCAGTTACAGGTGCCGGCCACTATACGGAGGTCGGCGCGGAAGTCTGACAGCATGCGCCCGCTTTAGCTGTTTAGTTGGGGTCCTCTAGGTCATCAATAGTATTTCACTGGAAACCCCTTTAGAGGGAACCTGTCACCATGTTTTTACTACCTAAAAATCATGTTGGCAAAGTGTTTTTATAGTGCACCATCTTTTTGTGATCCTGAAATCATGGTTTGAACATTTCCAGCTTGGTATGCTAATTAGACAGATTTTCATCCACTGCGCCTGTCCGGGCCGAGATGTCTCCAGCCCATTCGTGAGCTTCTCATACAGCTTCTTCTCCATCTGCTTCACTATGTGCCGTTCCTGCTGCAAATCCTGTGCCTTGAGTGCCCGCTATGGTGCAGGTGTAGCTATGGATCCCGGCAGACTTTGTTCTATTGCGCATGCACACCGGTGGAGGATGCCGCCTCTCTTCCATCACGCTACACAGCCGAGGGGTCGTCCTCCGACCGCAAATGTGCAACAAACAGAGGAAGTCCGCAGTGATCCACAGCAACTCCTGCGCCACCACTCGCACACCAGGCAAAAGTGTGGGATTTGTAGCTATACCTGTAGAGAATGTAGCAAACACATGGTGACAGGTTCCTTAAAGGGGTTGTACTGCGAACATTCCTTATTCCCTAGCCAGAAGATAACGTGCCGGTGTGACTGCCGAGACCCCCAGAGAGCATACAGGAATGAATGGAGCAGTAATACGTGCATGCTGCCTCTCCGTTCACTTCAATCCAACTGCCAGACATTGCCAAGTTAAAGCGCTCTGCTATCTCCAGCAAACCCACTGAAATGAATGAAGTAACAGCATGCATTCACGACTACAGCTGCATTCCTTTCTGGACACTCTGTACCCCTGTTCTAGGGATCCGCGGGGGTCGCAGCGGTGAAACCCCCAGCAATCAGCATCCTATAGATAGGAAAGGACTCCTGCTGGTAGGACAAAACCCATAAACATTCTGCCAGACTCACAGACTTGGCCAATATGAGAGCATCATTCATGAGGTCGACCAGAGGCGTCTTGGTGTGAACGTTGTAGAAGGAGTATGCAGCTTTCAGGCTTTTGTGCGTGGGATGGTTCATGATGGTAGAGGGCAACGTGTAAAAGCTCAGGAAGTCAGTGATCTCTCCTTCTGGGGTCTGCAGGTAGAAAAATCAGTCATTAATTCTCGATAGGAACAGCAAATCAATTAGATCAGAGCTCGTTTAAAATGGCCTTCACGCAGGTCGATATAGACTATACGCAAGAGGAAGGATAGTCCTCCCATGCGCCTTAGGCTTTATTCCCACGGGTGCTGCAGTTTTCGTCTGCCAGCATCACGGCCGAAAACCACATGAACGAGAGGCAGCAGCGACCAAGTCTCCCGCTTTCTTGCCCATTCAGACAGCCGGGCTGCCTGCCAAGGGAAGTGACGGGAGCTTAGCAGAGCTAGTCATGCTAAACCTCCTCTGCCTGCTGGCGGCTCCCATTGGCTAACAAGTCCTATCTTTTCCGGCTGTGGGTAAAAGTGGCTGCCGGAATCTGGACGGCTGATTTTACGCGCCACAAAAGTCGCCCATCTGAACGGTCGCGATTTTCGCACTGCGTTTTTTTGCATCAAAAATGGCCACATTACAACGCTCGTGTGGATAAGGCCCTAACCCTCGTCGGCAGTACATCCTGCGTTTCCACAGAATAGATGCTGCTGACAATAATGACCTCTCCAGCAACACAAATGAGTTGATCAACCAACACATGAGCGCTCTGCAGCCGATCGCTACTATGTTTACACGCAGCAATGATCAGGTGGATGGGCTTTTGATCAGCGGTCCGTGTAAGAGGTCCTTCACACACAAACTCCCCTCCCTGCTAGCATTACACGGGTGCAGTTTCTCCTTTGTACCTCCACAACGTAGGTGTCTATGATGTTCTCCTGTGGGAACAGCCAGTGCTGAACCTCCTCTTCATTCATTACTGGAGCAAGATTAAACTGGGAGAGGTAAATGGACAGAAGCTTGTGCACCGCTGGGATATGACGGGTTTCCATGGTCTTCAGACTGGCCGTTTTAGGGGCCTGTCGACAAAAAAAAAAAGAGAATAACACTTTAATCACTAAATCCCCCCCAATATGAGCAAACTGAAGTCCCACACCCCTCAGGCTTCACAGGTCTGGCCCATTTCCTCATGACATAATAGAGGTGGGATGTCGTGTAAAGGACTGCACACCGTTGTGGACAAGCATCGCTTACCTCCGGCAGCCGGTACAGCTTCATAGTCCTCTGCATGGTCATGTTACGGCTCAGGTGGGAGAATTTCACCTCTATCAGTTTGCGGGGATTTAGCGATCTGTGCCAGTACCTGCATATCAGACAAATATTCTAAGGTTGTTCCATGCGGTCGAGTACGATTTTGGTCAGCGAATAATCGCCATTTTCATGGTGATTTTCACGAACATTTTCTCTGCAACTCCTATTTTTTCCCCATATGATGCCCATAGCAAAATACGTTAAAAACGGAATGTAGTCACATGCAAATGACACGGCATGTGACTCCGATCAGTTTTTTATGCTCCCAGAGAAAGTAACAGGCAATTTTTGTTGAAGAATCACACAATAACACATGCAGAAGAGGGGAATAAGGTCCCTCTAAGAACAAGAGGATCGGCCATGTTGAAATCCAATAGAGGGGCATGCCATCCCATACACAGATAATTGGCTGGTACTACAAATCAATGGGTCAGCTGTCATTCATCTAATGTGTATGACGACTTTAACCCCTTCCCGCTGCAGGGCGTAAGTTTACGTCCTGGCAGCCTGGTACTTCCCGCAACAGGACGTAAACTTACGTCCTGGAGATAGCGCGGGATCATATGTGATCCCGCGCTATCCCGCAGGGGGAGCCGGCGGCTGTCAGTCGGAGATGCGCCCCCCGCTGTTAACCCCTTCCCTGCCGCAATCTAAGTAGATCGCGGCAGGGAAAGAGTTCACAGAGGGAGCGCGGCTCCCTCTGTGTCTCCGGCCGGAACCCGCGATGTCATCGCGAGAGCCCGGCCTGTCACCATGGCAACAGGACGCCAGACACTGGCGTCCTGTATTGCCTATAATCGCTGTACAAGCGATAAGGCATGGCAGAGCAGTAGCTCTGCCATGCCTTATACCAGCGATCATCAGGGCAGTGGTTCAAGTCCCTCAGAGGGACACAGTGTAAAAAAAACAAAGATTAAAAAAGAATTTAAAAAAAAAATGTAAAAAAAAAAAAAGAGTAAAAAAACCCATTTTTTTATGCTTTTTCTCAGATTAGCATAAAAAAGGTAAAAAAAAAATAAGATCCCACATATTTGGTATTGTCGCGTCCGTAACGACGCGTACAATAAGTTGCACATGCTTTTGACTGTGCATGGAAAAAAACGCTAAAAAACTTAGGCAAAATGCTAATTTTTAGCATTTTGCCTCACTAAAAACGCAATAAAAGTGATCAAAAAAGCTGTATGTACCCCAAAATGGTACCAATAAAATCTACAGCTTGCCTTGCAAAAAATAAGCCCTCAGAGCGCCGTACATCAAAAAATAAAAAAGTTACAGGACTTTGAATGCAGCAATTTAGAAAAAAAAAAAAAAAAAAAAAAAAGATTACCCAGAAAAAGGGTTTTTATTGCAGAAAAGTGGGTAAACCTAAAAAAATGTACCGTATATACCGGCGTATAAGACGACTTTTGAACCCCGAACACTCTGCTCTGAAGTCGGGGGTCGTCTTATGCGCCGGTAATACAAAAAAAAAAAAGTGTAAAAAAAAAACCAAACCATTACTCACCTCCCCCGGCGTTCTGTCCCGCTCCGGCAGGATGTCGCTCGCTCCTCGTCCCCGGCGCAGCATTGCTTTCTGAATGCGGGGCTTGAAATCCCCGCTTCCAGAAAGCTAATACACACGCTGTCAGCCGGTACAGCTATTCAATGACAGCATTGAATGGCTGTGATTGGCTAAAACACACGTGGCTTCAGCCAATCACACTATTCAATGACATCATTGAATAGTGTGATTGGCTAAAACACACGTGGCTTCAGCCAATCACAGCCATTCAATGATGTCATTGAATGGATGTAACTGGCTGACGGCGTGTGTATTAGCTTTCTGGAGGCGGGGATTTCAAGCCCCGCATTCAGAAAGCAATGCTGTGCCGGGGACGAGGAGGGAGCGACATCCTGCCGGAGTGCGACAGAACACCGGGGGAGGTGAGTACTGATTTTTTTTTTCTCCATTGTAATACCGGCGTATAAGGTGACAGTTGGGGGGGGTCGCCTTATACGCCCCGTCGCCTTATACGCCGGTATATACGGTAAGAATTTTGGTATCGTTGTAACCGTACCGGTCCGCAGAAAAAATGGAATGTCTCATTTATGCTGCATGAGTACCACTGTAAAAAAGAAAATAAAAAAATCTATGGCAGAATTGATGCGTTTTCTCTCCCTGCTATCATTAAAAAAAAAAAAAAAAAAAGTTTTACAATATAGTCTATGTACCCAAAAGTGGCACCGATAAAAACTACAGTTCGCCACGCAAAAAACAAGCCCTCATACGGCCGCGTCGACGGAAAAATAAGAAAGTTATGACTTTTGATAAACGGAGAAGAAAATCCGCCAAAAATTGTTGCGTCCTTAAGCCCAAAATAGGCCATGTCATGAAGGGGTTAAAGGGGTATTCAATGCAAATAATGAAATAAGTTTGGTTATGCCTGAGGAAGAATCCAGACAGGTTTGAAAGCTTGCAACAACATCATGTATTTTTGTTAGCCATTAAAAGGTATCCTATCTACAAGGTTACTTGGTTTCTCTCACGGAGAACAAGCAATGCAAATCCTATTGATGGTCTAGCCTCACGATGGGTCATCAATAACTGATTGTCTGGGGTCCACCACGCGATCAGTTGAACGAGCGCATGCTATTTGTACCCCAATACACAGGGGTCGGAGCAGAAGCAGTTTGTCTGACTCCTGTGTAGTAGCTGATGCTCATAATTGATTTCAACGGATTGGCCAGGGTCCGAGCAGTGGACCACAGACGATCAACTATTGATGACCTATCATGAGGATAGATCATCAATAGTATTTGTATGAAGAACAGTTTTAAGTTATGCCAAGTGCAAATCCTGATCAGCACGTCCGTTTTATTCTCTGGAACATCTTTTCTTGGAACTATGCATTATACGGATTCACTGTTAAGACATTGACAACTGACGCCAAGGCCTCATGTCCACGGGGAAATTTGGGCCCGTGCAGAATCCCACAGCGGGTCCCTCCGGGCCTGCAGACATGAGGCCAAGAAATAGATAATACTACCCTGTCCAGGCGCTGCAGGTCTCCCCTCCGTCACAGCCAGATCTTTTTTCTGCCTGGCGGATGTGCGCAGCACGCCAGCAGCGTACATATGCCGTGCACTTTTTTTTTTTTAAACTCCTGCTTTCCCACGGTACAGACCCAGTGGCAGCTGCATCTGTGCCACGGGAGCGGTCGGCTTCAATAGAAGCTGCAGGAGCAGTCCATGTAGGAAAACCGCACAAGATGGAGCATGCTGCGGCTGCTTTCCCGCGCGCCAGGAAAAAAAAAAAATAGAACATCCGCATGGGCGCAGATCACGCGTGCGGGAGACCCGTGCAGTTTTACTAATTCTATTTTGCCCGTGGATATTACATAGTAACAGTTTGTAAGGCTGAATGAAGACATTGTCCATCTAGTCCAGCCTGTTTATCCTCCTGTGTTGATCCAGAGGAAGGCAAAAAACCCCAAGAGGCAGAAGCCAATTAGCCTTTTTGGGGGAAAAATTCCTTCCCGACTCCCTAATGGCAATCAGACTGTTGCCTGGATCAACCCCTAATAGTTCCTACCTGTCTGTATACCCGGATTAACAATTAACCTAAGATTTATATCCTATAATATCCTTCCTCTCCAGAAAGACATCAAGTCCCCTTTTAAACTCCTCTATGGATTTTGCCATCACCACGTCCTCAGGCAGAGTTCCACAGTCTCACTGCTCTTACAGTAAAGAACCCCTTTCTGTGTTGGTGGTGAAACCTGCTTTCCTCTTCTCGTTCCCCTTGTCAGTACAGTCTGATACTGTTCAGTCAGTGGTGACAGTGAGAGACAGTTAGTACAACCCCCGACTGATAATACCCAGATGCAACATTCAAAATTGGTTGTTAATGGAAAATACAAGTATTTCCTACAACAGACACGTCCGACAGGTCCAATGAAAAATCCCAGTCGTGTGCGCTCCAAAATAGGCTTGTAGCATTTTTTTGGTCCAGTTTCTATACTAGTTATATTTTATAGGGGAAAAATGATGTGATTTATAAACCACACAGGAAATCAAAGGATGCCAAAACACAAGTCCCACTTTGCCCCCTCAGGCTCAGCACTAGGTAGAACGTGGTGTCGGGTTTGCAGCCATCCACAATGTGGAGCGGAAAGTCCTCCTAGGATAGTGCAGGCTTTTTTAAAGTCACAACAATGGGATTAGTTCTATATAAATACCTACAGTTTTGCTCAACGGGCACCTAATGTGAGGTTTGTTCATTTGAGGACATAGCATATAAGTGCGTAATATACATATATAGGTGCTGCTACATAACAAAGCCATTAGTGCAAGACTATCACATACCTGCATGTGCTTACTGGTTTGGGTAGAACTACGCCCGCTGTGTAGACTGCCTGGAAGATCCCCTCCATGTTGACTCTGCGTGTGATCTCACGGATCAGGACTGGAGCCACTCTCTTAGAACGCAACTTTTTATGAACACAAAGGAAGTTGATTTCAACCATTTTCTTGGATCTGGTGCGAAATAGAAGAAATGTTACAGTGCAACAGAGAATGTGCATATAACGCCAAAGTAACTCATACATGCAACAGATAAATTATGAACTTCGCCAATTCCAAATACAGACCCCCATTGTAAGCCCCCAAGATCACTACTGTTCATCATATATACATTCACTTCTGACAACTTCCTGGTTTGGCCACATCTTGACTTTTAATTGTGGTGGTGAGGGGAATGAACTCAATCGATTAGTTAGGGGTACCAGTCACGCCAGGGAAGAGACTGGCGGCAAGCTCAGCTGGATTCATCGTCATGGAAGTTTAAAGCAGTATCCCATATCCTGCTATAAAACCACTGTAATAAGTTGCCCTTTAACCCCTCAGTCCCTCCATACTTATGACTCCCGTGTCGGGGACTGCACACAGCACTGTAGAAGTTACTATGTTAACCCTTTCCAATCCAATTTGTATCCTGGTTTTTCTAGGGGGCTTACTCTTTTTCTGCTGTTATACAACAGCGCTATCTGCTAGCTAAAGCCAGTACTGCATGAGGTGACACGTTGGATAGGCTCTGACAGCAGAGAGGCTGGCAATATACAGCAAGAGAACTCCAACGAACGTCTTCCAACATTGGAGCTGTACAGCCTTAAATCATAGTGTCTTCAGAGGTCAGACAGTGGATTGGAAAGGGTTAATACAGTGCCGATTCCCATTCTGGACAAAGCGGTATGGGAGATACAGAGTGACGATTTCTCCCATAAGTAAAGACTGTACATGGCTGGACACAGGGAGACCGAGAGAGGCACACAGTCTCATACGCCCAGATGATGACAACTCTCCAAGGTTGGCACACTGATGAACAGCACAGGCTTAGTCTGCCCTTGAATTTGCCATCCAAAAAGCATGCATGCCCAACAGATGAGTCACCCGTTGGCTTCCAAAAAATACGTTTAATGTATAATTTCCCTCCCAATGGCCCAAGACTGCACTGAACTAGTTTAACAAGTTGCATAACTTAAAGAGGTTGTCCAGGATTTTTACTATTGAGGACCCAACCTCATAATTTCTTGATCAGTGGAGGTTTGTCGCCTGGGATAGTCGCCGATCAGCTCATAGTCAGGCCACTGTCAGTCCAGACAGCACTGTAAGTATTGACATCAATGCTGTGCCTGTAGTACTAAACAGGTCCAATGCAATGTTGACTATCAGAGCTATCCACACTGACAGCGGCCCACCAATCAGTTGATCGGCAGGAATCCCAAACAGCAGATTCCCCGCCAATCAACTATTGATGACCCATTGTGAGGGCAGGTCATCAATAGTAAAAGTCCGGAAAACCCCTTTAATGAACTTCAAGCCATCTTTTTGATGCAAAATTGCATGGCAGTGTGAAGTGCTGGGTGGCATTTTCCTCAACGTGTCAAGTATCTACTCTCTCAATTCCCTGCTGTGTAAGGAACTGCACCACAGCCCGGTTCACATAAATAGAGCAGACGTGGTGCTAAAGAAGCCTATTCCTTCATTTTAGGGATTGGTGGAGATCACATGCCCACAGATCACAATGTTATATTGTGGCATATGATATTCCACACCATGGGCATACTTCATTCTAGAATGGGAGCTGGGATGAAGGTACTTACAGTTCATAGATTTTCATAGTAGCTGGGATGGCACTGATGAATCCCACTAATTTTTTGCTGGAGATGACCCTCACTCCACAATGCCACTGTGGCAGCCATCCAGGAGGTCTCAGCGCCCTGACGGACAGAAAGAATCATCAATGTAGATAGAGGAGACGGAGAACATAAAAGGAGAAGCCAAAGAAAACCAAGACTCACCACAATAGGAACTCCGGTGAGTAGTCAAACCGGAACATGTTATCATCATCCTCCACGTAGTTCTCATTCAGCAGGGTGTACAGTTCTTTTAACTGTTGGTGACAAGAAGTAACCCGTCACAATGGGCACGTCATGTGCTTCTTATAGGAGAGGTGTAAGAGAGGAGATTACCTACCACTGCCCGATCACCTAAATCTAAAGCGTCCCAGGTGAAACCCTGTGGAAGACTATACGGCTCCTGACGGATGTTGTCCTTGTCCGGCTCAATGGGGCCGTGTGTGTTCACCACCTCTCCTGTTGGGAGACACGGCTATTACAGAAGGGTAGAAGGAAGCCCACCTTATGGGTGTATAAAAGGACAAAGGTCCTTCATGGATTGTTCACATTGTATTCTCACCTAGCTTAGGTACAGGCTGCGTGTCCCAAAACTGGTAGCTTCTTTTGCTGGCCTCTTCCATGGTCTTGGCCGGCCCCTGTCCCACGGAAAACAACTCAATGGCCTTCTGGATCTCTTGGATCTTCTCAGCAGGAAGGGTGTTCACCTTGAATCAAGAGAAGAGGCCCACATTAATACAAAGATGACCAATATTACCCCGGCACAGGCAGCTGCCAACACAAATGACACGTATTCTGTCATGGAGACCCCCTACATAGGAAAGTTCCTCCTCCAAAGCTATGCAAGAGACTAGATCCTTATGTTAGTCCTATCTGATGTTGGCACTTTACAGCACTGCTGTAAAGGCTTGGTTGTTGGCATGCTGGACACCAGTGGGTCAAAAAATAAATAAGATTATATTTGCAGACCAATATTAGCAATGGAAGTGCCAGCATCAAAGGGCCTAGACTTTCCTATACAGTAGTAATAAGGTTACCCTCCATCTACAGGATAGGTGGTAGCTATATGATTGGCAGAGGTCCAACCACAAATGGGGTTCCGAAAATTTCCAAAGGAATGGCGCGTTAGTCTCACATGAACGGCTTCAATCGTTTCAACTTGACTGCCAGAGAAGAAAAGAATAAGAGTGACGGAACACAAGTGTGACCATTCGCTCCATTCAGTGAGGTTTGGAACCCCCTGCACTTGTTGGGGATCCCAGTGGTTTAAACCCCAGCGATCAGAGAAAGAGAACAACCCCTTTAAAAGGAAGTCTTTCAGTTTCTATGAGCGCATAATTTTAGTTCCTAAAGCAAAAAAGGAACAGATACACTGAATGCGGTAATGTGAGCATCAGGGGGCATTCACACGGGCATATGCACATTTCGATCTGCGAATGCGCAACGTATTCACGAGCCGACATACACTGTATCCCTGTTTTTCTGCCCATCACAATATTTTCGCTTGCGTAAGTACGCAGTGTAAGAAGAATGCCCGAGATCTCATTGTGTGTAAATACGCAGGTTTCCTGTTTATTATGTGAGAATGTACACATGCGCATTAGTTTTAATGGGCTTCTATGGTGCTTAATAGAGATGAGCGAGCATACTCGGAAAAGCACTACTCGCTCGAGTAATTTGCTTTATCCGAGTATCGCTGTGCTCGTCCCTGAAGATTCGGGTGCCGGCACGGAGCGGGGAGCTGCAGGGGAGAGCGGGGAGGAACGGAGGGGAGATCTTTCTCTCCCTCTCTCCCGCCCACTCTCCCCTGCTCCCCGCTGCGACTCACCTATCAGCCGCAGCGGCACCCGAATCTTCAGACCCGAGCACAGCGATACTCGGATAAAGCCAATTACTCGAGCGAGTAGTGCTTTTCCGAGTACGCTCGCTCATCTCTAGTGCTTAATACTCACCAAGATAGAGCATGCTGTGTATTTTTTCACACGACTGCAAATCAGGTAGTAAAATACGCTCAATTGAACGAACCAACTGAAATCAATGAATTCTGTTCACGGCGTAATACACAGCATATTTACCCGTGAGTGCACCCTCATACTTCCCACACCTACCCTGCCAGTCACCCACTGTGCCCTGCCAAATCTGAGTGCATCCAAGGGATGACTGTGGCACACAGAGCTAGAGGACTGGTCTTCTATGTGCGCCTATACATGCAGCAGGGGCTATGAGAGCGTATAAGGCCAGTTTCAGATTAGCGCATTGTCACATCACCCTCAAGAATGGATTGAACCTCAGCCCGGGATTCTTGCATAAGTGGAAAATATGAAAGGTCTGAAGGAGGTAAAGATGGATGTCCTACTCCAAATAATTAAAAATTGTTTTTGTTTATTTTTTTGTTTTCAAACTTCATAAAAATTATGAACTTGACTTGTAATAATGTTGCCATCCACTAGGTGGTGCTGCATTTCCTTCCATGTGCAGGTTGAAGGAGAGAGAAGACACATAAAACGGTCCTGTGCTCAGTGGACTGATTTATGATGTATGTCTGCTCGGTTTGTTGTTTTAAGTGCAAAATGTGATTGTTCCCAGCAAGAGAAACCAAGTAATCTTGTAGATATTATAGCTTTTAATGGCTAACAAAAATACATGATGTAATAGCGAGCTTGAGAACCTCTCGGGCTCTTTGTCAGGCTAAAAATGGAATAGATCTGAAGAGGCATGGATATTTATACACACTTATAACATACATACTTATGACACGGCACAGACATGGATGTGATTGGTTCGCACTTAAAAGGAATTCTGCGAAACAGAAAACAAACTTTTTTTGACTAGGCACTGATAGCGGAGTGAAAGTTTTATGGTCCTTGAATTACTGTTGGGGGGGGGGGGGGGGTCATTAGGCCAGGAATGCAACAGGAGGTACACAAACATTTTTACCTAGACACTGATAAGGGATTATAAATTCATGGTCCCTGAATTACTGTGGATGGGGGTTTTCACCAGGCCAGCAGACTCGCTGGGAACAATCACATTTTGCTCTACTGGCTAACACCGTACCAAACCTTTGTTTTAAGGGCAAAACAGTCCCAAATTTCTGTGTGAACATTTATTTAGATCAAGAGGAGTGTCCCCCCCCCCCCCTCCCCTTCCCTCTGCATCTGTATGTTATACTTATGTGCCATTCAAAACTAGTTTAATTCAATAGCCTGACGAAGGGGGGGGGGGGGGGGGGGCGAGATATCCCTGAAAGCTCGCTATAACATCATGTATTTTTGTTAGCCATTAAACAGTATCATATCTATAAGATTATGTGGTTTCTCGCTCTGAGAACAGTCGCACGTCACATGACCATAATACAGGCTTTTTAGAGGGCGTGGCGGCCGCAGGTCGTCAGGATTTCATCATGGTTTGATCTGTATTTGCAGTCATTGGTTGTATGGTCTACTGGTTAAATACGGATCTGTATTTCCCAACAGAAAATCATACCAACAACAGGAAATACGGAGGCAAAAACAGCCCAAAATTGTCTAACTCATTGTGGGTTTTTTTTGCCTTCCTCTGGATCAACATTGGGGATGGGGGTGTAAGAGGCTCCACTAGATGGACAGGGGCCTTTTTTCAGCCTCACCTACTATGCTACACACTGTTCCCTTTGTCATACATGGCTTCTGACCGTGTCACCGAACAGCAAGTCATGGATTGCGGCACGGAAGCTGGCTGGAAGTTCTCCCCAGCCGTTCCGACTGATAGCATCTGTGCTACTCTGCATGCACCTCAGTGCTTACATCTGTCTGATGGAATGGCCGCTGCAAACTTTTGGCCAGTGTCATTACGAGACTAGACAGGACAAACAGCCGGTCGCTCACACACTCCCAGAAGACGACCCTGTGCTGTGCGGTGGTTGTCCGAGACTCGGGCTGCCCTGATTGTCAGCACAGGGGGGTGAAATGGCAGATGGGCTCTGACGGATTGGTTGGATGAAGGGAGGGTATGGTTTTCCTGGAGGGTATGGATGGGTGGTCTATAGGCACTACTCCTACAGTCACTAGTGCACTATTATGGGCATAGAAATGTCCACTGTGCCTGAACTCCATGCCCCTAGCCAATCACTGAACAGTATTGTAATCCCTTTAATGACGGCCGATCGCTGTCAAGAGTGCGTTCTCAACTGAAAAAAAAAAAAACGGCTTGTGCTGTGACTCCACCCAACCATAGTGGCTAATAGCCGCACAATCTTGCTGACCTTATCTGCAAGGTCGTGCTTCCACTGGCTGCCGCAGCTGGGCGGGGTCTCAACTACAAGTAGTTTTTGTTACGCCCCTAGTGGGTTTACTCACACGGGCGTATATTGGCATTAAAAATACGACTTATCCCACAACAAAAACAAACCCTCATATGGCCAAGTCAATGGGAAAAATAAAGCCGCCGTGGCTCTAGAAATTATTTAAAAAAAAAAAAAATTAGTTGGTTGTTGGGGCCTTAATTGGGCCTGTCACTGGGGGAAGAGGTTCCTTATTCGAAGTGGTCCTGTAACATATGTTACAGTGTGTGGTCTTCGTTTAGTCATTGCACTCCAGGATCAATTCCATCAGAAGTTTCCTTGCAATTCATCCAGAATTACCTGCGATATATTTAGGCTGTAGTCACATGGGCATATTTTGTGTCCATGTACTTCATGGGCAGCAGATGGCCCCGAAACGGCCCATGAGGTTCTTCACATACCAATGGGTCATGTGAAAACTACATATAAAAGTACGTGGGATCTGCACAGATCGAGCCCGCTCGCAAGCTGTCCGGTGTTGTAGCAGAGTTTCTCGGGCACAAGGTCCGTACGCCCGTGTGACCAAGCCCTGATAGGGGCATTTATGCTTACGTGGAGTGTCCTGGCACAGCTAAGTGTACCCTGTTCCAAACTGAAACCATCAGGTTTATATGCTGGTCTTCGTTCAGCTTAGGACACCTGCAGTCGTGGCGGGACACTCCACCTTATTACATATGCATAAATGCCCCCGCAAGGGCTTTGTTATATGGACATACGTTGGGCAGGGGATTCTCTGCATATCCTACCGCTCAGCACAGTGACATGGCTGACAAGAGAATAGATCACGTTTCGTAGCTTAAGACCAGTTACATGCAAGGATCTATATGCATAAAGTGTTAATGGCCATTAACACTTTCCTCTTCATAAAAGGGCCTCCAGGAGCTGTTTGCAGAGCCCTGCATGCGATTAATCACACACTCAGTTGTGCAAACAGCACAATTTTGAGCGATAATCGTTACCTGTAAGTCGGCCTTTCGTAGTGGTGGCCTAAGGTTGCTTTCTCACAGGACGACCTGTAGGCTGCAGACGCCCTGTTTATTGCTGGGATAACCTTTCTTGTGCTTTTACACAGAAATGATCGCTCAGTGAACGGAGGCCGGGGATCATTCCGCCCACCCGCCTCCATTCACAGTAAGTAGATGACACAGGCCGACCCATCATTCAGTTTTATGCATGCAGAAGCTGTCGAAGGCATACATATACACTGAATGATCATCATTCAGGTTCCTGCTGGATGTGGGCATCTGAACGATTTATCGGCCCGTGTAAAAGGGCCCTAAGGGTGGATATACACAGGACTATCTTCAAATAGTTGCTGGAAATTATATACTAATGACTCGCTGAATAATGATCGCCTGTTGTCCGTGTGCTTTTACACGCTGTTCATGTCCACCATAAGCACACCTAGCCAGTCATTGAAAGAGACAATTACCCGTTTACACCAGATGATAATCAAGCAGTGACTATTTTTAGTTGAGCTGAAACAAAACGACTGGCGACTAGTCAATGAATTGTCGCTCGTTTCCATGTTTACAGGAAACAAGTATTACTAACATTTAGGCCAATGTCCACGGGCGGGTCGGATTTCGCATGTGGGATGCCCTACATTCCTGTACGTGCAGGCAGTGGGGTCCACACGGACCCCTCTTCTTCCGGGTTATCTGCACTGCAAAAGGTCTGCAAGGCTCGCTGTCGGACATGCGCAGCACAGAATTTTTTTTTGACTCCTGCTTTTCCCATGGAACCCGCGGCCTGTCCGCGATGTTATGTGCAGACGGGCCGCAGGTTGAATGGCTTCCAATGACCTCAACGGAGGCCGTCCGTGCGAGAACCACACTGAAACGGAGCCTACTGAGGTTTGTTTTCTGGACCTAATCAAATCTGCAGGCTTTAATTCCGTTGCGGTAACATGTTTCCCTACGGGCATCTTGAACTGCGGATTATCCATGCAGAAGCCCTACACGGATCCTGCAATTCAAATCCGGCCGTGGACGTGGGGTCTAACTCTTTCAAGCAATTACTCGGTCGATAAGAGTTCCATGTAAGACTGCTTTTTCACCGTTGGCTCGTTCAGTCACTCTCATTCATTCACTTTTACAGCGAATGTGAAAGACTTGAATGATCAGCATTTCAAACGAACAATTAGTGAATAAAGCAATGATCAGCTGAACCGTTTCTGTTATGTCTGATGTTTTTTACGCCTGCATAGGTTGAATGATGAATGAAAAGCGAATGATTCTCGTTAGTCCTTGGCTTGCGTTTAGGCCAAGTGATGCACTTTTGCTGTTTTGAACGATAGTCGCTCCACCTAAAAGCGCCTTACAACCACTCTGATGCACAGAGGAGCAGCAGGCGGTTGGTACAACAGCTGGAGGGGAGCTACTGGATTGGTAAGGAGTGGAGGGAGAGAACCCGACAGGTCGGCCCGTGTAAAAGGGCCCTTAGCGAATCAGTAAAAGGAGCAGCCGATTCTGTGTAGGGGGCGGGATTTAGTATGTATAAGCTGTGAGAGGAGGCTACCGAGATGCAGCCCAGGGGATTATGGGAGATGCAGTGAAGCAGCACAGGAAGTGCAGGGTGTAAACAATAAAGCAAAGTTGGTGATGTAGAAAAAGAGACGAGGAAAGGTAATGGATGGACTGACTGTAGCGCTGTGTGGGATGATTCATGACTATTTGAAAAATTGACTTTGGTCTTGGACAACCCCTTTAAGAGCACATCCCCTCCCCCACCAATCTGCATGGCCGAACACATCATACACAAGAGAATGAAGGAATAATCCCAAGGCACTCACCGGAGTGTCAGTAGTATCCAACTTGTCTCCTCCTTTATCTTTCTTGCGTTTCTGTTTCTTCTTTTTCTTGACCCCAGTATCATCGCCCAAACTACAAACAGATCAGAGAAAACGCATCAATATGTGATTTATTGCCGAATGAGACTAGAGCTGCGCCCGCACCGCCCACAGCCGCCCCCGCGCCTCCCACAGCCGCCCCCGCGCCTCCCACAGCCGCCCCCGCGCCTCCCACAGCCGTTGGTCGGAGGCTCGCTTGCCCGACAGGTCTTACTTCCAGCCCCACCATACATCGGCACGCTTGGTTCGGCTGATTGTACATGTATTTTCACTAGGGAGAGATGATCGGGCTGCTGAAACCCACCTATTGATGCCTCTCTAACTGGACATCCGCCATCGATGACCTATCCATCAAGTCAATGGCAGATCGGCATATGCCGTTTCCAAAGACCCCGATAGCAGCCATATCAGGCTATACACAAGGGAGGACACAAAATCAGTGCTCCATATTAAACACAGTACTGACCACTAATACCCCGTGGATAGGGAATAACTTGCAATTTTGTGATAACGCCTTTAAATGCCCCAACCAGAGTTTGGGGTTCCGAACAGACCACCCCGTGATTAGGTTGTGAGATGCCAACCAGACGTGATGGCAGCCAGGGGCCTTCTGAAGACTCCTGTGTATTTCTGTCTATTCGGATGGGCCTGGTGCTTGTCTTTTTTTTTTTTTTTTTTTTTAAATGCCAGCAAAATCCCATACGGAAGTATTGCAGTATATATAGTATAAGTATTGCAGTATAATATATATATGGTATAAGCAAGCAAACAGTCGCAAGTTGTCTATCCGGCCTATACATTTTTTTTCTTAAATTAAAGGAAAATAAAGGCTAGAATTTCTTTAGCCATTTCGTCTCCAATAACATATTTTAATCCAAAAAGTAGCATTTTCCCCAAAACGGTACCAATAGAAACCCACAGGTTGCCCCACAGAAAATGAGCCCTCACACAACCCCACCAATGGGAAGATAAAAACAAGTAGGCAGAAGACGGCTACAGAAAAAGCACAAACATTATGGCATATTGCGAAGATATTCCATAACGATATGAACGTTGGGGACCCCCCCCCCCCCCCAACATCAAAAATGGATTTTCCCACAGAGCAGCGCCCCCTTCACTTCCTGTACAGAGGGTGGCACTTGGGGCAGCCGCCCCCTCATCCCGCGGCTTCCCTCGCACTACGTTGTAACTGCGACACCGAGGGTGGTGCCATTCCATCCAGGTTTAAGATGGCCAATACACATTAGACAGACGTAGATTGCCGCAACCACTGGACAAGCATCTGGCAAGCGCTCACAAGGCAGATACAGCCGCACACATTTTAGCCCATATTAGTCACAGTTTTTCGAACTGGCCGTGATCGTTCAATGACAGCAGGCGGCGGACAGAAAGAAAAAAAGGAAAACTGGAGGAATTCTAGAAGACCGCACAGGGCATCATAAAATTAGCTTCGTACTCGTTGGGTTGTTGCCAACGAGAGCAGTATAGACGCAGCCTTGGGCCGCGGCCGGCGCAGAAATTCCACACACAGAGGGTGAACCTACCTGCTAATCCTATATGAGCCCCTGAGCCGGCGATGTGGAATGGAGCCCTATTTAAAGTCCCATTTCATGTGACAGATGCACAGTGAGACGGTGCCAGAGCTGCAGGCAGTATCAGCTGTTTGGGTCATAGTTTGAAAAGTAAAGGGGAGGGACGATCAGACTGAGAAGCGGTGGTCCAAGTATGGTTGGTAAGGCATCCTATTGTACCATGGGGTAAGAAAACCATCAGAGAGAGCCGGACAGATGATCACCCAGCTTTCTGTAGGACAGAGATCGCCTGTCAGAAAGCTTTCTTACATTTGACACCTGAAGAAGGCTGTAAATCCAGATGGTGCCGGTCATGTATGAGTGAAGAAAACCACGTGCGAGAGGAAGCGGAGCGCTGGAAACTGCTGGCTCTGCACAGACTACAAAGTGTCAGGAAGTGGGATTATCTCCTGAACACGCTGCGCGGCACGAGGAAACAGAACACACTACAACCGCCAGAGGCTTCCACACGGGCGGGGAATACATCACTACACCAGAGAGGAGGGTGCAGTGAGGGGGTACGGTGTGCCAGCAGCGGGCAGCCATCACCACCAGATACGGGGCAAAAAGGATTATATACAAACAGCAAACGCGACCGGACTGCAGCTGTGGCTTCAGTCTCACCCGAGTCGGACCGGTTATTGGGGTGAGCAGCCAGTCCCCTTGGACTATTCTTTGGTTCCTAAAAAGGTTATAATATACTCGGATTATTTTTTACAATAGATGCTATCCCATTATAAAGTATGTATTATAAAGCCCATTAACACTACGAGTACTGCGTCACTCAGAAGTGAATCAGGAACGCTATCTTTTCTCCTTAGGGAGAGCACCTAGAAGGTGAACGGGGAGACTTATGAGGCCATTCATGCTCCTCTGGGTAATATGCAAATAAGGGAGGTGGAACAATACCTCTGCAGCACCGCCTATTGGAAGGCAGCATCCCTGCAAGTCAACGTTAGACTCTTTATACAAGCCTTGTAACAATAACTGGGAATTGAAGGCCGAAAGAGTGACAAGATTGGATAGGAGTCCTGGAGACTGGCAAGAGCTTGTACTCCGCAATTTCCAATCCTTCCATTGATAGGAATGGAGCAGCACCTCCGCTCTATTCACGAGTGACCTTTTAAACCCACCCTTCACAAAATCAGTGGGGGTCCGAGTGGTCAGACCCGCACTAATCACATAACTTGGCACAACCCCTTGGGGACTGCCAATACACCTTTCTTGCTGACCTTACTAATGGGCTTTAAACCTGCACATACGTCTTTTGAAGGCGGTGGCTTGGCCGACTGACAGCCAGGCTCCTGTTCTAACTGCCAGGAGAGAAGAAACCTCAGATCCTGGCAGTTTAACCCCTTACATGCCACAAACAGCATCAACTGCAGCATGTAAGCGGATGACAGGGGAAAAGGGCTCCTTTTGTCACCCATAGGCACCCTGCAATGTGATCACTAGGTGCCAATGGGTTCCCACGGCAGGTGGAAGCCTGACATGTAACTCAGCCCATTAGGCCCGCCTCCTGTAGAGTCCAATAGGCCGTTGTCATAGACTTAGTAAAATGCACTACCCTAATGATTGAATGATCGCATCGTCACTTTGAGGGACTTAAAGGGGTAAAAAAAAAAAAAAACCCCGTTTCGGCACGGGACAACCCCTTTAAGAATAAAAATAAAATCCAATCAATTAAAAAAAAAAAAAAAAAAATGTATACACACTATATATTACGCACGCACGCACGCACGCACGCACGCACGCACTAAAAAAAGTAATGAATACTATACAAAAGGCAGCACATAATCAGTATTACCATTTTCATAACCACCCGGAGAATGAGAATATTTTGTTACTTTTCACGCATGGCGAACGCCTGTCAAACACGTAATGCCAGAATTGCAGTTTTTCTTTGTTAGTCTCCCAAAAAAACGTAACAAAAAGTAATCCAAAAGTCACACCTACCCAAAACTGCTACCAATAAAAACAAGCCCTCCTACAACTGGGGCGATGAGTTATGGCTCTTGCAATGATGACAATCTCTTGGTCTTAAGTCGTCATCAAGGAGTTCAAACATTATTCCCATCTCCACTTATGTGGGGTATCCACAGGCCATAAGCATCTGATGGGTGCGGGACCCCACCTAGCCCAAGTTATGGCCCACCTGACCTCAGCTCAGCCACACCTAGCCCAAGTTATGGCCCACCTGACCTCAGCTCACCTGCATGCGGTGGCCACGTTGAGCTGAGCGCACTGTGCTACACGGCTTCCCTAACTGCCATTCTCCCCTATGGGTGATATGAAGACAGCACAGCCTGAGCGGCCCTCCCAGCCACCTTGTAGGCACGGTGATCCCATGACGGCCATGTTATGCCTAAATGGAAACATCCCTTCATATTATTGGGAGAATAGGATCCATCTATCCATTTAGTATAGACCGGTCCATATACGGGACCCTCCTGTGGATATGCCCCCAATGGTCAGATATACGGGATTACAGAGAGGACATAATTACAGCAATGACACCGGCCTAATGGACGTAACCCCTCACCCGATACGAAGCAACACCGCAGCCCGTTACAAAGACGCGACTGTCTCAATCGCCAGCGTGAAGGATCCCTTAGCGCTAGACAGTTTTTTTGATGGAGGTAGCCCAGTGTAGCAGACAAGAGCGGTACATTCACATGAAGAGGAAAGGCCGCAGGATTTCCACGCCAAAATCCACCCAACTGGTGCGGATCTGCAGCGGACTTCACCCCTTCTATCAAACCGCGCCAAAATCCCCAACAACGGGGCGGAGTTTGATGCAACTTTTGATCTGGAAATTTCACGGATTTTCCACAATGTGTGAACATACCCTTAGGCCTCGCGTCCACGGGCGAATCGGATTGGCGGAGGATCCACAAATCCAACTGGCCATGGGGAAACATGGTCGTCCGCAAGTGCACTTAGTCTCACAATTTGCGCTGCGAGTGTGATGTTGGCTTCACCGTGTGAACAGACCCCAAAGCTGGCAAATGGGCGATTAGGTGCGTTAAACAAAAAAAACAAACAAACAGCTGAAACGCACTAAAATTAGCCAGTGTTCGAAAAGCGTGGCGGTAGAAACATCGCACTAAAACGCTCATCTGAGAAGCGCCATTGAAATCAACGGAGGCTCAGTACAGCGCTTTCAAACATTCCGCTGTAACAAACGCCGTCTGAGCGGTCAGAATACATTCTTTTTCCTGCGCAATTACTCCGTGTTTCACGCATGTCCTCGTGTACGGTACGCACATTTGCGCGCACTCCGATGACTTCTTTGGTGCGGAAATACGGAAAAAAACAGAACAGGTTCTATTTTGTGTGGCCCTATTAAAGTCATTTGGTTCTATGCTACACATATTACACACGCAGATATGCCCGCGGGACGCCGGCCTTAGGCTACACGCACACGAGAGGATCTCACGCCAGTTTTATGCGTTGCGAGAAGCAAGATTAATTCCGCTCGTGTGAATAAGTCCATTCAAAGAATCATTTTTTTCCCCTCAAAGCGACGCTCAAGTTGAAAAAAGTAAAACCCCCAAATCGCCGCATGCGCTATTTTTTTGTGTTCCCGCGGAACGCCGTGCCTATTTTTTCAATGCGACCATTAAAGACATGGCAGGCCGATGGGAAACCCTTGCGATCCTCTGATGCGTTCTATAAACTCGTACCTGCGGATCGCAACGTCACAGAAGCCAAGCGAGGAGTTTTTTAAAATGAAAACCACGTCACATCAGCGTGAAAAAAAAAAAAAAACGCCCGTCGGCAGGCGCCATTTTCTCGGCCTGACATCACACTCACCTGTGTGAACGCGGCCCGGGGCCTCATGTCCACGACCACAAAAATGCCGCATGGGGAATCCCACATGGAATCTGCCGATGATTACGGCCGGCGACCCTGCGCACCTGTCCGCACTGTGGATGTGTGCGGAAGTGCCGGCCGGCGCAGTAGACATTTATTTATCTCCTGCTCTTCCCGCGGAATCCCCGGTCCATCAAGCTTCCGTTGACTTCAGTGGAAGCCGTCCATGCAAGAACCGGAGTAAACATAGAGCACGCCGCGACTTTTCATCCGCGAGCGGAAACCGAAATTGGTTCTTGTTCATGAAAAATCATTTTGCCATAGACTGTAAGGAGCGTTACCGGAATCCGGAGCAGAAATCCGTGCGGAATGACAGGCGGCTGGAAGAGAGCAGCGACCGTCTCTTTACACGGAGCACAGATTCGCTCTCTAGTCGCTTTGTTTCAGTGATCTTGCGCTCAGTGGCTCGTCGGGTCTTGCGTTTACACGGCACGCTTCCGATTGTTTCCAATGAGAAAACGCGCATCGCACCTCGCACTCCGTGTGACGCTTCGCCGGCCCCATTAAAAACAATAGGCGATGTGAGGGAACGGCAAATAAATAAATAGGACGCGCCGCGATTTTTTCCTGCGCTGCTTATGACCCCCTTCAAAAGAATGGGCTTCATATTCGGGCGTCTCGCAATGCACAAATCTTGCGTGATTTTCTCAGCCGTGTGAAGGCGGACTTTGGCTCACAAGGCTGTAATTGTTCGTGTGTGAGAAGGACAGAATAAACCCAGCGATCTGATTGGGTTATTAAGTTGCGCATATTTTACGCACATTAAAAACAAAAAACAAGTCGCAGCGCGTCACGGACTGATGATGACCGGCAAACACCATGAGACGGCGTGAAAACATAGAATACACGCAGTCGCATGCTTATTCTCTGCGCTTTACCCATGTTGGCAGGAGACAGCGGGTGTAAAAAACAGCGACATGAAGCGACGCTCACACTAGCGGGTTTTTTTTTCTCGGCTAATCCAGTTTTGCTAACAGAAACCAAGAACTGAAAGTGAAATGCAGAGTATCTGGAGGCTTTCCGCTTACATCCACTTTCCAACATTTAAAAGATGATGGTTGGTTCCTCTTTAATAGGTGCGGCTCAGCGGTTAGCACCGCCGCCTTGCACCGCCGGGTGGGGCTCAGCGGTTAGCACCGCCGCCTTGCACCGCCGGGTGCGGCTCAGCGGTTAGCACCGCCGCCTTGCACCGCCGGGTGCGGCTCAGCGGTTAGCACCGTCGCCTTGCACCGTTTGTCAGATATGAACCTACAACTCCAGCACTGCAGAGCAGCTGTGCTAACCACTGAGCCACCATGCTTATTCTTCTTCACTGGAGGAGGAGAACAAGAAACACAAAGAACATTTAGAGGTTGTTTGCGGTCAAATTTAAACCTAGGCAACACTGGTAATGACTGAGCCACCATGCTTTTTCCTTCCTCCTAATCCAGAGGAGGAGGCGATCATCTTTTCCTTCAGAAAAGGAAGCAACAAGAGGAGAAGGAAGCTTGGTGGCTAGCACCTTGTGGGTTCCAGGTTCATGGCCACCTATGGACAACATCTGCATGGAGGTGGTATGTTCTCATTGGGTTTGTTCTTCTCAAGCACGGTGGCTCAGTGGTTAGCACGGCTGCCTTGCAGTGCTGGAAGTGTGGGTTCAAATCTGAGCAATGGTGATGGAGGTTTAGAGTTTTGTCAAAGTTGATGTCCTTGATGACCACTAAGCCACATTCACAGAAGAGCAGCCACCACCAAAAAACAGATGGTCTGGAGGTTCCATCCGCCTCCTATTGAGTACAACAGTAAAGGGTCCATCTGTATTCTGGAGAGCGGAGCGGTGGAAGAAACGGACAACACTGAAGCCCCTCCGCTTCTACAGGCTTGAAGACGGAAACGAAGGAACTAAACGAGGTGGATGAGAACATTGGTGTGAACAACCCCTATAGAATCATGGAGATCCCGGCGGTAGTTCTCAGTGTAAAGGCACGCCCCGAATGGACGATGAGTGAGAACTTGTGAATGACGGCCGGCTTACTGTGAGAGGAGGCGGGTGGCCGGAGCGAGCCCCATTCACTAGCCGTGATCTTACTGGGTGAACGCGCTGGAAGGATTCTTGCTGCGACGACCTGATGGGACGATCCATCAGGCAGCAGACGCCGTGCAGAAGGGGCCCTCAGGCCATACACTAAGCAGTGGAATGCAGTTTATTGTGCTCTGTTATCTGCCATTTCACAGTTTTTTTTTTACAAAAAGCGAGTCAGACTAAATTGGACGGCGTGCCCGAGATACAAAAATAGGCTGCCATATGCGGAGATAATCGGCTCATACAGCGGTAAACCACTGCGTTGTGCAGCACGCTCATGTGGCCGGCCTTAGTAGCATTCATTTAATGGGACTTACAGAAATCTCTGAGTTGGAAACAGACACCCAATTATAGTCGGTACTTGTGTCATGACACAGAGAGACCACATGGGGCACTGGAAGCGGGAAACGGGCACCCCATAATAGTCCGTACTTGTGTCATGGCACAGAACGACCACATGGGGCACTGGAAGCGGGAAACGGACACCCAATTATAGTCGGTACTTGTGTCATGGCACACAGCGACCACATGGGGCACTGGAAGCGGGAAACGGGCACCCCATAATAGTCCATACTTGTGTCATGGCACAGAGCGACCACATGGGGCACTGGAAGCGGGAAACGGGTACCCCATAATAGTCGGTACTTGTGTCATGGCACAGAGCGACCACATGGGGCACTGGAAGCGGGAAACGGGCACCCCATAATAGTCCGTACTTGTGTCATGGTGCAGAGCGACCACACGGGCCGATGGAAACAGGCACCCCATTATAGTCCATACTTGTGTCATGGCACAGAGTGACCACACAGGGCGCTGGAAGCGGGCACCCCATTATAGTCCATACTTGTGTCATGGCACAGAGTGACCAAATGGGGCGCTGGAAGCGGGCACCCCATTATAGTCTATACTTGTGTCATGGCACAGAGTGACCACACAGGGCGCTGGAAGCGGGCACCCCATTATAGTCCATACTTGTGTCATGGCACAGAGTGACCAAATGGGGCGCTGGAAGCGGGCACCCCATTATAGTCTATACTTGTGTCATGGCACAGAGTGACCACACAGGGCGCTGGAAGCGGGCACCCCATTATAGTCTATACTTGTGTCATGGCACAGAGTGACCACACAGGGCGCTGGAAGCGGGCACCCCATTATAGTCCATACTTGTGTCATGGCACAGAGTGACCAAACGGGGCGCTGGAAGCGGGCACCCCATTATAGTCTATACTTGTGTCATGGCACAGAGTGACCACACAGGGCGCTGGAAGCGGGCACCCCATTATAGTCCATACTTGTGTCATGGCGCAGAGTGACCAAACGGGGCGCTGGAAGCGGGCACCCCATTATAGTCTATACTTGTGTCATGGCACAGAGCGACCATACGGAGCGCTGGAAGCAGGAAGCAGGCACCCCAATATAGTCTATACTTGTGTCATGGCACAGAGCGGGCACCCTGTGGGAACCATTGGGCACACCCCACAGGTCTTGCCTATATGTCACCAACACAACCCCGGTGTCATCGCGCTCGTCTCTGCACGGTGCAGACAGACAAATCTAAGCCATGCCCAAGGGCAAGATAGGGGCAGAAGCAGCAATCCCATCTACAGCAGCCACATCCCCTTTAAGAGCATAGCATGGGTATTTACAAACACTAGATCCGGTATAATAATGGCCCCATCATGCTGCCACACCTAATCACAGGGATCCCAGCAGAACCTGGATGGGATCCACAGGCTGGCCATAATCAGCCAGCAGACAGGTGTCCCGCAGTAATCCCTGCAGCCCCTCCCCCTCTGCACTGGGATTTACCTGGAAGCTGCAGTGACAAGAATGACATTTACTAACAAATATCCTGCAAAAACCCGTTTTCAGTTTTAATTTAAAGCTTTATCCGTGACTGACAGCAGTAGCGGCCAATCAGGTTACGGGATCCTCATTCGCTAAGCCAATCAGGATGCTGCAGGGGCGGGGCACAGAACGACCCAGGGCGCAGGGTATTAGCGCTGCACTAGAGCATGGCACCGGGGAAGGCGAGCTGGATGGTGAAGTTACCCCCGGTTGAGGCTATGCGTCTCCTCATTCTCGCAGTCGCTGCAATGTCCGTGTCCGTTCTCATCATCCCCCAACCGCTCGCCCGCTGCTGTCTCACTCTGATCCGCCATCTTTAATCCGAAGCCGGGCAAGGGGGAGTATGGAAAGCAGCTATTGGCCGCACGTCGCAATGCATGCCGGGAGTTGTAGTGACAGACTCCTTTCCCAGCCTGAATGAACTTGAGAGGAAAAACAACAATTCCCATGATGCCTTGCGAGCATGTCTGCCATTCATTTGGGTCATACAACAGGGGCGATGGCCTTCTGGGGGTTGTAGTTTCTCAGTTACACACCCAATGTCCTTTAACCCCCTGAGGTCTGTTCTGCCATGCAGAATCAGTGTGGTGTGGACAGGACAAAACCTGCTCGGTGTTAGAATGCCAAGTTTCATTCTCAAAGTGTTCAGCTACAAAATGTTGCTGTCTGAGGTGATTTCTAGAGACATCTGGCAACATGGTGCATGTAAGCAGGTCTAGGCCTCCTACATGCACATGTATATGGTGTCTGTCACACACGCCCCATACACGGCACTGACACAGGTGTGACCGTAACACACGGTCTGTGGTGAACGCAAATAGAACCCGCGGACAGAATGTTAAACAGAAAAAAACCAAAACATTTGTAAGATACCCTGTCAGACCGGGCACCCCATATTCCCCTCGCCAGAAGCTCTCCAAATAATGACCCCTATTCAGATGCCTCATTAGGACATCAAATGGCCAACTAAGCCGAGGAATCCCCCGGAACAGAGGACTGTTCTGGTGGTCCCAGTGCGTCCCTATATATAGCTTATCCCGCCATTCAACGCTACGTTTTCCCCGCGGTGGTCAAACCGTTCGCCCAGATAAGGCGACTCTCACACGCGTTCAGTTAAAAGCCATTCCGAACTGCGGCGTTTTACCATTTTTTGAACGCATTTCACAGCTCTTTTTTAACACACCCCATCATTGTGATGGGGTGCGTTATAAAATGCGAAATCGCAGAAAAACGGAACATACAGCGCTCGTAAACTGCAGCCTTACAGACGCCACGTTCAAGCGCAGGTCTGAGAAGCCCAGGTAAAATCAATGGTTTTACGGTTAGTGGGACGCCGCGGCAAAAAGCAGTGTGTGTGAGAGCGGCCTGAGGGTCCTTCACACTGGCGATGGAGATTTCACCACAAGAAAAATCACGGCAAAAAACCCCCAAAAAACACAATTGTTGCGATGCATTTTCTTGTGAAAAATCCAGTATGGCTGCCGCTTGTGATTGTATCGTGCGATAATGACATGCTGCCTTATAAAATGCAAAGGCAATGGAAGCCGTCCGGATCCGCGATACAGACGCAGCTGTCACTGCGTCCGTACCGTGGGACTGCAGGAGAAAAAGAAGAAAAAAGATGGCTGAGTCTCAAGCGCATCCGGATAGGCGAGTATAAATTATCTGGCCTCGTGTCCGCGGGCCGGGTGGAATCCGCTGCAGGATTCTACATGAGAATACCATGCGGGCCCCCGTGGACGTGAAGCCTTAGGGCTCGTTCACACGAATACACTTGCACAGGATATTTTATGTGTTGCTATTTTTAACTACATCACATGCAGTGAATAGAACCCACCGATTCCAAGGCGTTAGTTTGCGTGAGCGTATTTTTTTCAACACGCTGTTCGATCATATGAAAAAAAAAAACGCAACATGTCCCATTTTGGTGTGTATTATGCATCGCTTAAGACCATTATAGAGCATGGGCCAGAGCCAAAATACAGTCACTGCGTATTCACACAGCGAGTACGTGGGCCCTTCTACACGAAAATCAGTAGGAGCAAGTGAAATACGCAGGGGTAAGCGATTCTTGGTCACGTAGATACGCAGCCGACATGTGCCAACGCCTGTGTTAATGAGCCCTAAAGCAACCATCAGGGTTCCGGACAAGATTGTGTCCCAAAACCGGAGGGAGGGTTTATAGCACCTGACGCTATTTCTCTCTGCCGGTGTCCCTGCAATATATTGAACCCATTTTTCAGTCGTGCAAGATGGCCACTATAGGTTTCTAACTAACTAACGCACGGCCCTCTGCCTAGGCAGTGCTCATCACACAAGTAGTGCTGTTTGTTCAGGGAACAGGAATAGTTTATAGGTAATCTAACACAAAAAGCATATGTGGATCCAGCAGATTGGCGGGACATCAAGACCAACAGCAGGTGATCTAACCCCCACCTTCAGGACTGGAGGGTCACCTTAAGCTGGCGGGACATCAAGGACAACAGCAGGTGATCTAACCCCCACCTACAGGACTAGAGGGTCACCTTAAGCTGGCGGGACATCAAGGCCAACAGCAGGTGATCTAACCCCCACCTACAGGACTAGAGGGTCGCCTTAAGCTGGCGGGACATCAAGGCCAACAGCAGGTGATCTAACCCCCACCTACAGGACTAGAGGGTCGCCTTAGGCTGGCGGGACATCAAGGCCAACAGCAGGTGATCTAACCCCCACCTTCAGGACTGGAGGGTCACCTTAAGCTGGCTGGACTGAATCCTCATACAATAGAATCTCTGCTGGATAGAGAAGGTCAAAGGACCTCCATTCTCCCGCTACGTGGGGGCCTTGTCTGACATCCGTGGCAGTTCCTGCGAATGTCGAGAATAGGACCCTGGGAGGTACTTTTTCCTGCGCTCCCTGATTCTATGGGGCAATGAGGTGTAGTATGTTTGCACTTACACGGTCACCTGCAGTCTTCCTGCATAGGACAGGGGTTGCTCTTGCAGCTCCTGGTCAGACATTGCTCCAGAGTACTCATGAAGTCCCGCTGTGATAAGGGTTGCCACCTTTTTCACCAAAGACCACTAGCTAAATGTAAAAGAAAAAAAGGTGTGGCTTATCACATGTGATTTTACCTTTGCTGCTCCACCCAGAAATGCATCAATAAACCGATGACTGGCTTTTAATGCAATGGCGCTATGCTCTGAGCCTTCTATTATATGAGCGGCAGCCACTGGTGCTCGTGCTTTCCTGACAATTGCTGGGATGAACCTACATGTTTAGCCCAGCAATTGGCACCATTACACAAGCGATTTCTCCCCTGCAACACCCCGGAGGGGCTATGCTGATAGCAGGCAGCACCTGGACTTGTCGGTTCAATCACTATGCCAAGTCCAGGTGGCGGCTGCAATCAGCATTTCTCTCCCTGCAATATGCAGGCAGTGCTACACTGATTGCAGCCGCCACCTTGACTTCTCATTTCAATGACCATGGTGAGTCTGCAATCAGCGGTTTTTCTGTTGTCATGTGGATTTTGATGTGGAATTGAAAAAAATAGACGAATTCTGCTTTTAGCCGGGCAGATTTTCGTGAGGAATATAGCATTCCTCAGCGCTGTTGCGGAATATTTTGTCCCATGTGAAAGGTCCCTAAGGGCTCATGCACATGGGCATTACATTCTTGGTCGTAAGTGGCATCGCATGGCACTCTTCCATCTGCTGTGATGCAGACCAGAATAACGAGAACAAAATTGGCAGCATGTGTATAGCCTAATCGGCTATAATGGGTCCATGTGCTGTGCATGATATTCACAGGCTGTATATGGACTGAATATATGTTTGTGTGCATGAGCTCTTAGGGACCTTTAACAAAGCGGAATATTTCCAATATCAGTTCTAGATAGTGATTACAGTGCAGTTACCTCCAGTGACACAGGTGATGTCATCTCCGATTGCTGATGTCAGTTTTCACTCTTCTCTATCTAGACCAAGACCACCATGATGACTTCTTCCAGGTATGACTCATCACTGCACCCCATCCTGCCACTACCCCCAATGAACTTCTCAGTGATCTGATTGGCTGACGTCACCCACTGACAGTGAGCGGGGGAGACCACCCATTAGACAAATTCAGAGCACTGGGAGCAGAAATTAACAAAGGCTGGTGAAGAATAGGGTGACGGGACTGAACCTCTGGCAGCCATAACACAAAACTCAGTTCTGTCTCAGCTGTTACGTCTGGGGGAAGCGACAAGAGAAAGGAAGGTTTAGGGTATTTCCAAACAGCGGAGAATTACTGCCACAGATTTCCAAATCTTATCCATTTGCATGGGACTGTAAACTGCTACGGAGTTGCAGTGGAGTAAGCAAAATCGCACTAAAACCGCTATGCCGGGACCTACCCTGAACAGGACGTATCTACATGTTCTGGGTGAGAAGGGCTTGGTGTAAAATGACATATTTACGTCAAATGGATGGAATGGGCGGGCCCAGGAGCTGACCCCATGCCATCCACAGCGGGAGACAGCTATGACTGACAGCTGGTCACCAGGTGCAACAGCGGGGATCAGTATTGATTGTGGCGTTGCCTCTGCAACATCATTAGGCCGATGGGTTGCCAATGCAACCAGACGCTAGTCAATAGCATCCTGCCATTGGTGGGAATAGTGATAATACACTGCAGAAGTACTGCAGTGTATTATATGAGCGATCTTGACATCACAAGCCCAAGTCTCCTATAGGGTCATAAAAATGTAAAAAAAATAAATAAAATTGTTAAAATAACCCTTTATGCACACTTTTCCTTGTTTTATTTTGTTTAAAAAATGTAAAGAAAAAAACATGTTTGGTGTCGCACCTGAAACGACCCGTAGAGTAAATTAAACACACGTTTTACCTGCGTGGCAAACTTTATATTAAAAAAAGGACAAAATGCTTTTATTGTTCATTTAAGAAAAATTTGTGGCTCTTTAAATGCAGCTATGCAAAAAAAAATATATTTTTCTAAAAAAAAAAAAAGGTTTTTATTGTGCGAAGGGGAAAACTGCATTATTAAGGGGTTAAATGCATGTACAAGTCCAGTTCTAAGTGGTCTTTGCAGCAGTTGTACTTTCTGGTTGACAGATGGGGCCCTAGATAATAGCCATGTAGCACGTTGTGTTAGACCAGCCCCCGGCTGGTACGGGTGGATTTCACCCTGCAGCTCCTCCCTTTCCCGCAGTGGATACTACAGCACTATGGCGCCCGCGCAGACGCCAGCTGTCGCCTAGCAACTGTAGGTAAAGTTCAGCCTCTATGGGCGGAAGTAGGGGATTAGACCCGGAAGTCGCGCTCGTTTTGCCAGTAGTAATATGTAGTAAAACAGGCTCCTATTGGCTGACTGTAAAATTAGAGCCAATAGGAGAGCGCGATGGGAAGAGGTGACTGAAGTGAGGGCTGGCGGTAAGTGGTCCGTGATTCGGGGTAGGGTTAATTAGGAGACCACAGGGGGCTGCCTGCTTGTCCTTATGTAAACATGCTGGAGGGTTCTGGCTGTGGGTCCAGGCAGTGGTGTCATGGCAGCAGTAGTGCTATGCTACTGTAGTTGCTGTGCTTTCCCCCTTACATAACCTGGAGAGGGGATGGCAGTGACCGGAGTTCTCCTCTCCAGGTATATAGAGTGAGGTCTAATAGGTCTACCATGAGTGGGGTAACTCCCTTTTCCTGGATGACAGAATGACACTTTTGCTTCATTCTGTGGCCCTGTTACAGCTAAAACATGGCTGATTCGGCATTTAGGAGTGCGGAAGAGTTGGGTTGAGGTTGGACAGCGGCCATACTGTTAAATAGAAGAGGTCGTCTCACAGACGTGTTGGGGCCTGTTCACACGGGGGCCGCATTTTATATGGACTGCAGACGGCTCCATTGAATTAAATTTGGCTCGTATTCAGACCTGTGTTTATTACATGGAATAACTTTGCGCATAACCCCCCCCCCCCCCCATATCCTATTATTGTGTATATTCACGGACCGAATCGCATACATGCCTGTGATTGAGCCCTTATCCCCTTTGTGACAAAGCCTGTTTTTTCCATCGCCAATAATACAAGGTATTGTGTAACTTTTACTAACTTTTTTTTAAATGGGGATTGGAGGAAAAAAATTGTGCTATTTTGTTTTTTGGATTTCGTTTTTACGGCGTTTAATTTGCAAAATAAGTAACGTGATCACATAGTTCTCGGGGTCAGCATGATTCCGGCGACACCACGTTTAGGCCGGCTGCACACGGGGGGGGGGGGGATTTGCATTGTGGAATCCGGAGCCGGCGTCCGCCTCCAGATTCCGCAGCGAACACCGCCCATAGCATGCTATGGCAGAACACTTTTTCCTCTACACGAGCGGAAATCAATTGCGATTATTATTATTATTATTTTTTTTCCGCTCGTGAAGGCAAAAATTGCAGCGTGCTCTGCTTCTGTGCAGATTCGGCACGGACGGCTTCCACTGAAGTCAATAGAAACCATCCTACCTGTGGCCCTTCCACAATGGCATTGTGGAACGGCCATGGTTACCCGCGTCACTGCTTAGCAATGACACGGGAAAAGCCGGGATTTAAAAAAATCAAACAAAAAACCTGCTGCGCTCGTACAACAGCTCGCTGTGCGGATCATCCGCAGTGCAGCTGGCCCAGAAGAAAAGTGGATGCCGTCCAGGAACAGGGTCAGATTCCACTGCGGGCTTCACATGCAGAATCCGACCCATTCGTGTGCAGCTGGCCTTAAGGCTAATGTCCGCGGGTGGATTTTTGCCGCATTTTAGGCTGCATCCCCACGGGCGTTATATCGCTGGCGATATATCACGCAATCTGAAGCTTTCCATAGCACAGCCGTGGAGTGCACAAGTGGAGAAGCATAGCGATTCTCCGCTCACGGGATTCAAATTGCAGCATGCTGCGATTCTCTGCGGTGAGCCTATCTGTCAGATAGGCTCACCGCAGACATCCGTCAGCTGGCTCCTGCTCCACGGTGGCAGCTCCTGCGGTGGAGCTCTGCTGCAGGATATTGCTATGCCCGTGGACAGGCAGCCTTACGCGACGGAAATCCGTGGCGTCATGCCGCAGCTATTAGGTTCTGTTGAGCTTAACAATGTTCACGCTGCGGATGTCCACCGCGGAATTCTGCAGTGTGAAAGAAACCGCGGCATGTTCCAATACATTCGGCCGGTTTCCATTGTAGTAAATGCAAGCCGGCCGTCACGCTATACTTACGCTGTAGCACAGCGGAAGTATCGCGTGAATATGCTGCCCCGCTGGCCGTGTCATCCTGCGCTGCCGGCGTGTCATGTGCTGTACTGCGCATGCGTGCCACCTCAAGGGACGAGAATAACGCGGCATATCCGGGAGGTGAGTATGAGTGTTCTGGGCGGGAGCCGTGACGGACTCTGCTGCAATATTCCGCTAGCAGAGTCCGCCACGGCCGTGGGGATGAGGCCTTATACAGGTTTTTTTCATGTTTTGCTATTTTTGTATACAAAAAACACGTTTTTTTTTTTAAGGCGTATTCCCACAGCCATAACATTCTTATTTTTCCTTCGACTGAGCTGTATGAGAGCTTGTGTTTTGCGGGAAGAACTCTAGTCCTTATTTGTCCACTTTTTGGGAACATATAACATTTTGATAGCTTTTTATTCAATTTTTTTTATCTCTTTAAGTTTGTTTTTTTTGCAACTTTTTCACGCTTTAAAAAAAAAAAAAAATTGTATTTTTTGTTTATCGCTGCATTCAAAGCCTTTTAATATTTTTCTTTTTTTGTCAACGGTTCTGTAAAAGGGTCTTTTGTGCGGGAGTTGGGAGTTGTATTTTGTAATTTGTTGATCCATGTGACGTTTTGATCACTTTCTCCTCTTTGTTTTTTGTAAGGCGAGATACGTGAATTTAGCTATTTCCGCCATGTTTTTAAATGTATTGTTTTTCATGCTGCGCACTGTACGGGTTAAACAATGTACTATCGTTTTTCTCTGGTTCATTATGAATGCAGTGATCCCGCGGGTTTTGTTCTTGTTTTTTTACTTAGGGGAAAAGAGGAGGTTTTATGTTTGTTTATTTAGTTTTATTTTTTAGATTTTTTTTATATGTTTCTCCCACTTGATTATCACTATATTTTATCATTCCTCTAATGCACTACCATACTTATGAAAGTCTCCGAGTGCCTTAACACCAATCGGGACTCCGTGATCAAATTCCGGGGGTCTGATGGGCGACAGAGGTAACCCAATCACCCTGTCAGCCTTTTGCATGCAGCGGCCGCGTGTAAAGGGTTAAGCATCAGGGATCTGAAGTTTCTCCAGTCCCCTGTATTGGAGCAAGTGCCAGGCTGTCATCCAACACCCAAGCACTCGCTCACCCTGGCACGGGAGACTCATACCAGGCTTCTAATGCAGCGCTATCAAAAGATGGCACTGCAGACTAAAGTCCCTTAACAGCCGCTGTCAAAAGATATATGAGCGGTTGTTAAGGTGTTAAAAGGGTTAACTGAGACTTTTCTATTGATGATCTATGGCCCACTGTTCGTGTGAAGAGCACTGCAAGCAGGTAACGTTGCTGCGGCCCGGGTTGGTATTGCATTGAATCCAGTAGGAGCTGCGCCTGCTGTACTAAAGCGGGCCGCTGCAATACGGAAGCATTATGTGCTTCCAGCTCTGTCCATACTAAGTGGAACCAGTGATCAGTTGATCGACGGGCATACCGATGGCTACCAAGCAGCAAATCCCTACGATTATCTATTAATTACTTATCTTGAGAGCAAGTCCTCAATAGAAAAAGTCCTGGAGAACCCCTTTTAATAGAAAATTGATGGACTTGCCTAGGCCATCAATATCAGATCAGTTGGGGGTACAACTTTTGGCTGCCTCTTGATCAAGTAATTGAAGGGACGATTACAGCCTGGAGGTCTTCATTGCATTCGAGTTGCAGTACCTGGCATGTCCACTGTCTATTGTAGGGCGCTGTGCCTAGTAAACAATGCAGAGGACGTGGGGCCTACTAGAGTGTATCAACCCTATCAATCAGCTGGGGTGCTGAGAGTTGGACCCCACTGTGCTTAGAGAGAGCTTTTCTTAGGGTCTTTTTACATGGGACAGCAGTACAGATCAATGAGATCGGTGTTGATCTAAATGGCCTTAACATAGACCGATGCCGACTCTATGGGGGGATTGTATTACCCCCAATACATTATTCCCATTGTTGGTAGTGCATGCCAACAATGTCCTGCTGACAGCGATAATGTGGCGTTCTGCGACACAGATGACCCAACCAGCCGATGAACAAGTGTCTGCCCGTTCGTTGGCTGATTGGGGGCATATTTACTTGGCCGAATGATCGGGTGAATGTTTGCGCCCGTGGGCCCTTAGGGGTAGGCCATCAATTTTCGTAGTCCCAAGGACTGTGCGTCTGGAATAAGGACAAGCATCCCCACCTGATCGAGGGTCTCCTGACTTGGAGTCCGAGCATCATAGCATTATCCAATCCAGCATGTCCGATCCTTCTGAATCACCGGGCCGACTATAATGTATACGATCGGCGTCAGCTGCTTCTGATACCTTCTAAATCACTTTTGTGCTTTTGTCTTCTCATTGCAGCCATGTTCCTGGTGGGCTTGTCTGGGGGGATTGCATCTGGTAAAAGCACGGTTGTGTCAATCCTCCGAGGGCTGGGCTGCGCTGTGATCGATGCGGATGTCATTGCCAGACAAGGTACTGTATGTATCACTATGTTCGATGACCTTTGTAGGGTGCCGGATTCATTTAAGTTAGGATGAGAGCAAATATGGACAATTGCAAAACTGTATGGCATTTTGCAATATCTTCGAGGTGTTTAAATGCCGCTGTTAGAATTGACAGCAGCATTTAAAGGGCTAACGGCTGCAATCAGCGCAAGTACTTACTGCGCCTGTTGCGGATGGGTGTCAGCTGTCAAAGACTTGTATGGAGCAGGATTGGCTTCTGATCCTACTCCGTAAAAACCCAGCGCATCCAGAGGATGTTGGGGTGAAGGGGTTAAACTTCTCACCTATACACGGTATAGGGGGTAAGAATCTTATCTGTGGGGGTCTGAACGCTGAGATCCCCACCAGTTATGAGAATGGGTGTTCATAGGCCCCCAGTATGAATGGAGTGGTAGTTGAGCATGCTGGCCGCTGCTCCATTCATCTGTATGGGATGGTGAAAAGAAGAACAAAATCTCAGCGCCTCACGTATCAATTAGAAAAATAAATAAGTATAGTAAATGGTGAGTGTCCACTCACCTGGTGCACAGTGGACCCCTCTGTATAAAGGAGCCACCGGCACCTGAAGTCCACGATCACTCTCAGAAAGAAACCTGGTCCACGATCCTAAATCCTAGGAGAGACGTCCCGGGGTGGAAAGCCCTCACATGGGATTCAGACATCCAAAATAGCAAATAAGAAAAAATACCCCTGCGCTCCGGAACCAGGACAATAATCTATATTAATATTCCACTTTATTAATGCGACGCGTTTCGACGGAACATAGGCGTCTTTTTCAAGCATTACATGAGCATACAAACATACATCTTTATAAGGACAAATAAATTAGTCTTTACTCACAACACACGATCACGGAAGACGCCGCGTCTCGGCGCCATCTTGGAATCACGCGGTAATCATGTGGCATGACACGTCATACCTATCACGTGATGATGGTTACGTCACCAATCTCATTCATAAAAGAGATCCTGTACTACGATCCCTTATCCGAACACTTATCACATGATCGGATCAATCTCACAAATACTAAAACACATATTCTCCCATAGGCTTTCAAGATTATAAACAATCTATCCTGTTCTCAGTTCTAAACCGTATTCATATTATTATTAAATGACCCTTGAATAAAAAACATATAAACTTACATAGAGATGAGCGAACGTACTCGGTAAGGGCGATCTCTTTTATGAATGAAATTGGTGATGTAACCATCATCACGTGATAGGTATGACTAGAGATGAGCGAGCGTACTCGGAAAAGCGCTACTCGCTCGAGTAATTTGCTTTATCCGAGTATCGCTGTGCTCGTCCCTGAAGATTTGGGTGCCGCTGCGGCTGACAGGTGAGTCGCAGCGGGGAGCAGGGGAGAGCGGGCGGGAGAGAGGGAGAGAAAGATCACCCCTCCATTCCTCCCCGCTCTCCCCTGCAGCTCCCCGCTCCGTGCCGGCACCCGAATCTTCAGGGACGAGCACAGCGATACTCGGATAAAGCAAATTACTCGAGCGAGTAGTGCTTTTCCGAGTACACTCGCTCATCTCTAGGTATGACGTGTCATGCCACATGATTACCGCGTGATTCCAAGATGGCGCCGAGACGCGGCGTCTTCCGTGATCGTGTGTTGTGAGTAAAGACGAATTTATTTGTCCTTATAAAGATGTATGTTTGTATGCTCATGTAATGCTTGAAAAAGACGGCTATGTTCCGTCGAAACGCGTAGCATTAATAAAGTGGAATATTAATATAGATTATTGTCCTGGTTCCGGAGCGCAGGGGTATTTTTTCTTATTTACTATCCTGTATGGGATGGTCAAAGAGAAGCAGTCCCATAGAAATGAGTGGAGTGCGGCTCCATTCATAGAGGGGAACAGGGGGGGGTCTCAGCGGTCAGACACCCACCAATCAGACAGTTAATATGTTTAAATCTTTGGTTAGCCCCTGTAAGAAGCGCCCAGTGTGTATCTGGATTGATGAGGTATTGGGATGCTTGCTGACTGACTGATGTGCCGTGTTTGTCTTGCAGTGGTGCAGGTGGGGACTCCAGCTCACAGCCAGATTATTTTCCATTTTGGAGAGGAAGTACTATTAAAGAATGGAGAACTTGACCGAGAGAAGATTGGCGCCATTGTCTTTTCGAATCCTGAGAAGAGGGCTCTACTCAATTCCATCACTCACCCTCCAATACGCAGAGCGATGCTGAGACAGACGCTCTGCTACTTCTTCCTGGGTGAGTGAAATGTCATCCTCATCTCTTATAGACAGATTATAACCTTTATTAACCACGCGCTGTAAAATCCCGTTAATGAGGAATAGCTGCAATTGAGTCCCAAGCTTAATTGGCGTTTTCTCATCCATTCACACGGGTGTATTGTGTGAAAAATACGCTGTATCGCAGAATCCTGTCAATCGACAGAAATCCTCGGAATGACTTCTAATATCCTAAGTAGAGGCAGCTGTTTTCTTTTCCAAGCGCCGGGCGCAGGTAAACTCCCTCCTTTTTTTTTTTTTTTCAGCTCCCATAGGAGTCTGTGGGAGCTTCCAGCATTTTTCGTCAAAAGATAGCTTGAGACCTAGCTATTGACGCAGCATGCAAAATCCGAGAACGGTCGCCAATGTTCTTATTTTGACGGCGTAATTTTTTCACGCAACTGAAAGTCGTTCATGTGAATGAATGCATTGGAATTCAATGCTTCACGTGTCGCGATTTTTGGCTTTTTATCGCGGTTAAATAGCTGCGTAAAAACGCCTGTGTGAATAAGACCTAAAGATGATTGTAGGCAACAGAATCTGAGGAACTTGATGAGTGCTACTCAACGAGATCAGCGGCGCTCCTTTAAATGCCCATTACGCAGTTGATTCAGACTACCTGGGGGGCAAATAACCATTTATACAATCATTCTTCCACCATATGTTTTCATCATTGTGGCGGCACATCCCCCTTTTTCAAGGGGGGATGTGCTGTTAACAACAATGATTTTTTGGCAGCACTAAAGATCTGATCAGCGATGAATGAGCGTTTGCTTGTTCGTTGGCTGATTGGGTGCATCATCACATGGCCAGACTATCCGGCAAGCGAAGCTAGGGAAGTCCGCTGCAGTTAGATGGTTCTGGTGGCCACTTACCTCTCAGGGAATAAAAGAATAGGGTGTTGAAATTCGGTGTCCCGATCCTTCTTTCCCAACATCAACTGTTGAGGAAAAGTTAAGCGGCCCCCATACACATCAGAGAGCTGTCGGAACGAGTTATCAGCGGGTTTGGACAACTAAAGTCTGTGTATGGGGGGGGCTTCTAGGCAGCCACACGGGGGACGTGCCAGTCATCCGGATTGTCTGGTTTTCTCCAGTGTTGTACTGACCTCTGATCTGATGCATTAGAAATATTACACTGATCGGACCTACAGAAATAACTCCATTATAGATGGGGGTGACAAATGTCATCGAGCCAGTAGGGACAAGATAGAGAATGTATCTCCTATTCTATTCAGGCTTGATAACAATCACAGTCTGACGACGCCGGACCCAAATCTTCTCCTTCTCCCCCGAGATTGTGAGGCGTATTATATAAACAATATGTCAGTTCATGCAGATAAGAACCGCTGTTATAACGAGGAAAAGGTATTTGTAGGGTGAGAATAATAGGGCCGTCATCCAGCCGGTGCGGGATGCTGTAGCACTGGGACAGGGTAGACCTTTTCAAATGCAGATCTCGCTAGAAGGCTGCGGCCCTTTGTACCCTGTATAAAAGGAAGACGTGGTCTTCTGGGGACGACACGATCTGTACAGCTACAATGTCTTTAATGTCTTTCTATAGCTCATGAAATATTTATGCTCCAGGAACAGCACTTGACTTGTTAAATAGGTGCAACCTGGTAGAATGATCAATGTGCACACATACACTGGCCTACAAAAAGGAATTGGACACCTGAGCAAGAATCAAAAGTAGTATTTATTTCCATATGTCAATACTTATTGGGGCTCCGTTGGCCCTAATGACATCAGATACTCTCCATGGTATACGTTCTACTAATGTCTGATACACTTCAGCTGGTATTTCCCTCCAGTCATCCTGCAAACATCTCCCAAAAAGATGCATTGGCCCACCTATAGTGGTGCAAGGAGCATCCTCATTGAAACGCAATGGAAGTGTGTTCTATGGAGTAATGAACTACGCCACTCCATGTACAAAGCAGATGGATGTACCTGGGTGTGGAGGATGCCTGGGAATGCCTTTTGTGTGTTGTGCCAACAGTTAAGTATGGCGGAAGTTCTGTTATGGTCTGGGGATCTGTTACATGGCATGGTCTCAGTCATTGGTTGGTTGGCAAGAACCATGAACACTGAGGCAAACCCTGACATTCTAGACAATAATGTGCTGCCGACAATGGGACAATACTCTGGGAATGGTTGGCCATACTTCCAACAAGACAATGCGCCTTTGCGCAAATCCAATGGTGTTTTACGTTGGTTTAAGACTATGGATGTTCCACAATTGGCCTGCACAGAGTCCGACCTGAACCTACTGAACATCTTTGGGATCTTTGGAATGAACTGGAACGTCGGGTCCGGAAATATGACCGCATGCATCTCCTTTGAGAGAACTCGCCAGATGTTTGCAGGATGAATGGAGGGAAATATTAGCTGAAGTGTATCAGATGTTAGTATAAAGTATGCCATGGAGAGCATCCAATGTCATTAGGGCCAACGGAACCCCACTAAGTATTAACGTATGGAAATAAATATAACTTTTGATTTTTGCTCAGGTGTCCATTTATTTTTGGTAAGCTAGTGTAGATAAATGGTTAATTGCATAACTAGTAATTCCTTAATATTATAACGTTTTTGGCTCTCCTTTGGATCCATAAGACACTTATGTTTCAGACTAAAGCCCCATTTACATGCAACGATCATCACTGAAAATTCGCTCAAACGATCATTACGTGTAAATGCTACCATTGTTTGCTTTTTTGCCGAACGATGATTTTTAGTTCAGCCCTAATGATTCGAACTGCAGGAGAGCGTCGCAGACAATTAGTGTTTATAATGGTCACATGCCATACTCCTGGCATCATGGCTCACATCACAGTGATGCCAGTAGTGCGACTTGTCACTGAGTGGTCACATTCTGCCCGCTTGTAAACCAAGCCCAGGAGGCTCATGGGTGCGTCAGCGCTGAATCGCTGGCGGAAAGAAGAGGTAAATACTGGTTTGTTTTTTTGTTTACACAAATGGCAACCCTTTTAAAGAGTAGGATGTCAAAAGTTTTGATTAGTGGGGTCTGGGTGCTGAGACACCCGCTGATTGCTGAAATGAAAGGGCTGTAGCGCTCACCCAACTGCTCGGCCCTTTTGGCTGTCGTTGTTTGTCGGCTCCTCTTGGCTGCTGAAGACCGATGCATAGATGTCTATAGAAGTCTATGTGTGAGAAGAGCTGACAGACAGTGATGACAGCTGAAGGGGCAAAGAACTGGAGGGAGCGCTGCAGCCTCTTCAATTCAGCAATTGACAGGAGTCTCAGCAGCAGGACCCCCATTGATCCAAACTTTTGACATGTTACTCTGAAGTTTCCCTTTTTTTTTTTTTTAAGTACAGTTACTCTTTAAGTAAGCGCTATTGTCCGTGCAACGACCTGTCAGACGTAGATACCCGACAGACCATCCTAACGATAACTGTTCCTGTGCTTTTACACTGGAATGATCGTCACCAGTGAAGGAAGGCGGAGCCTATCAGAGATCATTCGGCCCCACCTATTTCCGTTCACAATATACAGGCGATCGATCGTTGAGTTTTTTGCGTGCGTTCTCTGAACGAGAAGCGAATTAATTCTTCGTCGTCCTGTCGGGGCATCCATTTACACTGAACGATGTATCGTTCCATGTAAATGGGCTCTTAGGACAGCAGTTGCCATCTTTTTTAGGGTACTGGTCCCAACCTGTGGCACTCAATCTGTTGCAGAACTAGCACTGCATCCTGGGAGTTGTAGTCTTCTCAGCCGCTGGAGTTTGTGTCTAGGGATTACTGTGAGTAATTTTAAAGTTGTAGACCTCTATTAAGAACGGACGTGGCTGAGGATAACGCTGAAAGTGATTTTATTTGTTTTTCCATTTCTCCAGGGTATAAATACGTCATCCTGGACATCCCACTGCTGTTTGAATCCGGGACCATGACACGCTACATGAAGCACACCGTTCTTGTTTACTGGTAAGTGCTACCTGTCCGGGATCAAAGTGCAGATCGTTTTTGCCTAAGGATTTAAGAGGTTAAAATCCATCCTGTCTGATCCTTGTTTGCCCTGAGGCCAATTTTCCGGTGACTCCCTGCCAGACTCTGTAGGCTGGGTTCACACAGGATGGATTTGCTGCAGAATTTCCGTGCAGATTGTCTGCTTGGAAATTCCCCACGCGGCTCCTAATCCTGTCATTAGCCAGCAAAGTGGACGAGATTTTTCAAATCCGTCCCGTGTGAACCCGGCCTAAGGCTTTATTCCCACTCGCCAAAACTCTTCCTAGCTGCGGCTGCCAATGGCTGCACGACTTTGCTGACCTTATTAGCAAGGTTATGCGACCATTGGCTGCCATGGCTGGGTGGTATCACCGCAAGCGTATTTTACTGCGTGGGAATACAGGGGCTTATTTACTAATCAAAATATGACAGTTTTCTGGCACAAATTATGCCAGAAAATTGTCTTGCGTGCTTACCCCATATTTATTATGCGTTGTTGGATACCAAATAGCCACGAATTACACCAAAATTTTTATAAAATGGCCATTCAGTGTATTAATATATTCAGTTTGCTCCCCCTAGTGGCGATGTTGGTAGTTCTCACATTGAAGAGCACATACACCCAGAGCTGTGCTGACTGTGATCCTACCACAGTCTAAAAAACATTCAGCCAGCAGAGTATAGTATAGCATAGCGAATCACATAGTAGCAGAGCTGCAGGTTTCCCAAAAATATCAAGAGACTGAAGGGTTAATCTTGTTGTTTATTCTAATTTAATCGCCTTTTAGCTTTCACCAAATCCATGCAAATCAGCAATAATTTACTGGTTATCACAGATACCAAACAGATGACCGCAAAAGATGAAGCATCGGCTGTGTGTAATATATATATATATAATATATATTACATAGGCGATATATATATATGCAGACAGACAGGGCCTGGGCCTTATACTGTACATGACACCTTTTATATAAGCTACTTGCCATTCTTTGCCAACTTTAAATATATTCAGAAAGTAAGTTCCTGTGCAGTTCACTAGATAAAATTAGATACCTTAATTACCTTAATTGATTCCTTCCCCCTTGGGAAATGCAAACTTTTCATTACTGAGACATTTATCTATCGGCTTCGCATCCAGGATCCGATATCCTAGCTGAAGGCATTGAATGGAGCGATCATTACATAGTTTTGTTTGAAATAACTTTACAACAGTTGATGAGCCGGATATAGTCCTGGTGATTACAGTCGGCTTATGACAACAAGAGAATGGAAGATGTGCCCCTGATCTGACCAGTAATGATCATTATTGGGGGTTTCTGTCATGAAGGGGGTTTATAGGCAAAGACATTTGAAGTCAACATCATACTATAGACACGTGTCATATGGGCGCCCCTCCAGCATCCCTCATTCTCTGATTCTCCCCACCCGTCCTTCAATTTCTGCAATCATAAAACTCAAAACAATGACTGCCGCGAGTAGGCGGAAAGATCACTGGCCCACCCCACCTCCATTCATCATCGCTCCTGTGTGAAAGCATAGGAGTAATTATCACTAGGATGACTGTCAGGGGCTGAAGCCCCCGACAGTCGTCCAGTGTAAAAGGGCCCTTTTAAAGGGGTTGTCCCACGTCAAGCTGTCTTGCACCAGCTCCATACATTATGCAGTGGCCCCAAGTTGGTACTGCAGGCTGAGTCTCATTCACGTCAATAGGACTCAACCTGCGTTACCAAACCTGGCTACAGCATAGTGCAAGAAGCTGCATAAACCACAGACAGTGATTCTGGAATTATCTTGTTACCTAAATGCTATTTACAATCAGGGGATGAAGGATCTTTAGATGGTAGTTCTCTAGCAAGCAGGAAATCCCAGCAACTTTTACACATTTTTGGATCTGTCCACATGTAGCAGATTCTCCATCCCGCTCCACCTCCATTCATTGAACGATCATGTTGAAGCGCCAACAGTCATCCCGTGTAAAAGGACCCTTAAATGGGTTCCCTAGCAAGCGGGAAATCCCAGCAAGATCTTTCGAACTTTTGCACACTTTTGGTTCTGTCCACATGTAGCAGATTCTCAACAGCAGAAAATCCGCTGCAGATTTTGGTGCTAACCTTAATCAAAATCTGCATACAACACGTGGATTTCGCTCTCTCAGTTGAAAGGGTGAAGTTCATATTGACAATCCATAGCAAAAATTGACATGTTGCAGACTGAAAATCCGCACCACAGGTCGGTTTATGCTGCAGTGCAAGAGATTTCTTGAAAACTCATCCACAATACTGGTACTGTAAAAGATCATTTCCGCTCCGTGGGAACGTTCCCTCTGGATATTCTCCTACACTGTGGATTTGCTCCAGCAAATCCGCATCCAGTGCCCACAAAATCTTCACCAAACACTATGGATTTTCTGCAGATTGGCTGCAAATTTCACCCCTCAACCCGTGTGAGCATAGCCTTACAGCCCATTCAGGGTAAGGCTAGTTTCACACAGGTGATCGCGATATTGCTAAAATGAAGGAGGAATAGACCCTCTTCTCAGCATTCGACCTCTTTTACGTGAGCGTTTTATTGCGGCTATTATGCCACGAGAAAGCGCCGGCTGAGAATCGCGACCATCTAAAGCATTGGATTCCAATGCAATTGTTCAGGGAGCCGTCAGAAAAGGGAACGGGGAGGGAGTTTAAGAGCAGCTTGCATTGCTAAAGTCTCTCCCCTTGCTGGCAGCTCCCATAGGCTGCAGCCCATCCGTACAAACGGGTGAGAAAGCGGGAGATTTAGCTGCGACTTTCTCCTATTCATGCTATTTTTCTTTTTTTCTTCTTGTCAGCCGCAGGCGGCCGAAAATTGCTACGCCCGTGTGAAAGAGGCGATCCTCTGAGCGATATACAGGCTCTATAGAAAGTTTGTACACAGTTCACCAATCACAGCCAAAGGGGCACAACTACTGAACACTTTTGCCTCTTAGCTTTAGTCGTTGTGGGGGTCTTGCCAGTCTGGGCCCCACCAATCAAAACTTCTAACATGCCAAAAGTTGTTGTTCTCCCCCACTGTAAGCGGCCCCTGTGTCTCCCGGTCACTCATCAAGCACTTCAAGCTTCTCATTAAGAAAAATAGTTAAAAAGAAAGCCATATGAAAGCAAAATGAGAGAATTGATTTGTGAGGATCCGCAGCTCATTAGGAGTCTGTGCCTGGAAATGTCTGAGGCGTCCAGCAGCCAATGATTACTTCTAACAAATTCCTCTTTAGTGGAGGAGAATGTCAAGCAGTTCAGGGAGTTTCTTGTCTGGTCCTCGTATCGATGCCACCATAATGGGAGACGTCTTCAGAGAGCTTCTCTCTAAAATCACCAGTAAATGTCAGCCATTCAGAGGTTAAAAGTTGTATCCAGATAACTTTTTATGCAATTTTCATTCTTTTGATTATCTCCTTTTCCGATAGATGGGCTGACAGTCAATTTGGCCACCATTACTGCTCCTTGAGGTGTTTCCAATATTACTGAGGGGAGTTACCTGCCTATAAGAAGGCATTTAGGAGTCTGGGAATGCCGTATGACGGCACCCAGGGGAGCAGTAATGTACATTCTTAAATTTTTGTGATGTAATGGGTTAAAAGGAGGTTAAAGGGGTTTTCCAGGGAAATAATGACTTGAGGATACGTTATCCGTAGTAATAGTTGGCTGTGGCCTGCTGATTAGGCGCCCACTGTTAACGCCGCTGCATACAGGGTTTAGAGCGGAAGCAGTTAGCTCCGACCTCTGTGTAGTGGCCGACGCTTGTAACTGCAGGTGAAATCGGCATTGGTTTCGATGAGAACTGCACCTGCAGTTACAAGTGCCGGCCACTACACGGGTCAGAGCAGTAACTTCTGCTCCGTAGCCCTGTATGTAGGTGCAATGAACATTCAGGGTCCCAAGGATAGGTCATCAATAGTATTTTCCTGGAAAAACGTTTAATTGGGAGTCGCTTATGGAAGGAATCGGGTCATGTGCCCCGCCATCGTCAACCATTTTCAGGATAGTGGCAGCAAGTCTGTCTGGGGAGAATGGGGGTGTAGCTAGAAGAGTATTTAAATAGCGCAGAATTTCTCAAGTCTATATATAAGTAAGTCACCCATAGACCCATTACTCACTGACCTGCACTAAATATATATATGTGGCCAACTCCTTTAAAGAGGACCTGTCTTTCCGTCATGTCAGCAAGACCATCTGCATACTTTGGAGTCTATTGCAGCCTTCTTTCGTTCATATTCGCCTTCGTTTACCTGTATGGATTCTCCTTAGATTCAGCATCTTGTGCTGTAAATATTTCATGTGGGCTTTCCCTGCTGCTACCTGTTAATCAACCACTTGACACATTCACAATGTCGAGAGCCGAACTTGGGAAAAGCCCATATGGGGGAACAGCAGTGAGTATGAACAAAAGAAAGGCTATTCTAAAGTCAATGGGGCTGCGGCTGCAAAGCTATGCAGCCGTCCCCGCTGAGTCGAGAGCTCCTGTACGCTATGCAGCCGTCCCCGCTGAGTCGAGAGCTCCTGTACGCTATGCAGCCGTCCCCGCTGAGTCGAGAGCTCCTGTACGCTATGCAGCCGTCCCCGCTGAGTCGAGAGCTCCTGTACGCTATGCAGCCGTCCCCGCTGAGTCGAGAGCTCCTGTACGCTATGCAGCCGTCCCCGCTGAGTCGAGAGCTCCTGTACGCTATGCAGCCGTCCCCGCTGAGTCGAGAGCTCCTGTACGCTATGCAGCCGTCCCCGCTGAGTCGAGAGCTCCTGTACGCTATGCAGCCGTCCCCGCTGAGTCGAGAGCTCCTGTACGCTATGCAGCCGTCCCCGCTGAGTCGAGAGCTCCTGTACGCTATGCAGCCGTCCCCGCTGAGTCGAGAGCTCCTGTACGCTATGCAGCCGTCCCCGCTGAGTCGAGAGCTCCTGTACGCTATGCAGCCGTCCCCGCTGAGTCGAGAGCTCCTGTACGCTATGCAGCCGTCCCCGCTGAGTCGAGAGCTCCTGTACGCTATGCAGCCGTCCCCGCTGAGTCGAGAGCTCCTGTACGCTATGCAGCCGTCCCCGCTGAGTCGAGAGCTCCTGTACGCTATGCAGCCGTCCCCGCTGAGTCGAGAGCTCCTGTACGCTATGCAGCCGTCCCCGCTGAGTCGAGAGCTCCTGTACGCTATGCAGCCGTCCCCGCTGAGTCGAGAGCTCCTGTACGCTATGCAGCCGTCCCCGCTGAGTCGAGAGCTCCTGTACGCTATGCAGCCGTCCCCGCTGAGTCGAGAGCTCCTGTACGCTATGCAGCCGTCCCCGCTGAGTCGAGAGCTCCTGTACCGCTATGCAGCCGTCCCCGCTGAGTCGAGAGCTCCTGTACCGCTATGCAGCCGTCCCCGCTGAGTCGAGAGCTCCTGTACCGCTATGCAGCCGTCCCCGCTGAGTCGAGAGCTCCTGTACCGCTATGCAGCCGTCCCCGCTGAGTCGAGAGCTCCTGTACCGCTATGCAGCCGTCCCCGCTGAGTCGAGAGCTCCTGTACCGCTATGCAGCCGTCCCCGCTGAGTCGAGAGCTCCTGTACCGCTATGCAGCCGTCCCCGCTGAGTCGAGAGCTCCTGTACCGCTATGCAGCCGTCCCCGCTGAGTCGAGAGCTCCTGTACCGCTATGCAGCCGTCCCCGCTGAGTCGAGAGCTCCTGTACCGCTATGCAGCCGTCCCCGCTGAGTCGAGAGCTCCTGTACCGCTATGCAGCCGTCCCCGCTGAGTCGAGAGCTCCTGTACCGCTATGCAGCCGTCCCCGCTGAGTCGAGAGCTCCTGTACCGCTATGCAGCCGTCCCCGCTGAGTCGAGAGCTCCTGTACCGCTATGCAGCCGTCCCCGCTGAGTCGAGAGCTCCTGTACCGCTATGCAGCCGTCCCCGCTGAGTCGAGAGCTCCTGTACCGCTATGCAGCCGTCCCCGCTGAGTCGAGAGCTCCTGTACCGCTATGCAGCCGTCCCCGCTGAGTCGAGAGCTCCTGTACCGCTATGCAGCCGTCCCCGCTGAGTCGAGAGCTCCTGTACCGCTATGCAGCCGTCCCCGCTGAGTCGAGAGCTCCTGTACCGCTATGCAGCCGTCCCCGCTGAGTCGAGAGCTCCTGTACCGCTATGCAGCCGTCCCCGCTGAGTCGAGAGCTCCTGTACCGCTATGCAGCCGTCCCCGCTGAGTCGAGAGCTCCTGTACCGCTATGCAGCCGTCCCCGCTGAGTCGAGAGCTCCTGTACCGCTATGCAGCCGTCCCCGCTGAGTCGAGAGCTCCTGTACCGCTATGCAGCCGTCCCCGCTGAGTCGAGAGCTCCTGTACCGCTATGCAGCCGTCCCCGCTGAGTCGAGAGCTCCTGTACCGCTATGCAGCCGTCCCCGCTGAGTCGAGAGCTCCTGTACCGCTATGCAGCCGTCCCCGCTGAGTCGAGAGCTCCTGTACCGCTATGCAGCCGTCCCCGCTGAGTCGAGAGCTCCTGTACCGCTATGCAGCCGTCCCCGCTGAGTCGAGAGCTCCTGTACCGCTATGCAGCCGTCCCCGCTGAGTCGAGAGCTCCTGTACCGCTATGCAGCCGTCCCCGCTGAGTCGAGAGCTCCTGTACCGCTATGCAGCCGTCCCCGCTGAGTCGAGAGCTCCTGTACCGCTATGCAGCCGTCCCCGCTGAGTCGAGAGCTCCTGTACCGCTATGCAGCCGTCCCCGCTGAGTCGAGAGCTCCTGTACCGCTATGCAGCCGTCCCCGCTGAGTCGAGAGCTCCTGTACCGCTATGCAGCCGTCCCCGCTGAGTCGAGAGCTCCTGTACCGCTATGCAGCCGTCCCCGCTGAGTCGAGAGCTCCTGTACCGCTATGCAGCCGTCCCCGCTGAGTCGAGAGCTCCTGTACCGCTATGCAGCCGTCCCCGCTGAGTCGAGAGCTCCTGTACCGCTATGCAGCCGTCCCCGCTGAGTCGAGAGCTCCTGTACCGCTATGCAGCCGTCCCCGCTGAGTCGAGAGCTCCTGTACCGCTATGCAGCCGTCCCCGCTGAGTCGAGAGCTCCTGTACCGCTATGCAGCCGTCCCCGCTGAGTCGAGAGCTCCTGTACCGCTATGCAGCCGTCCCCGCTGAGTCGAGAGCTCCTGTACCGCTATGCAGCCGTCCCCGCTGAGTCGAGAGCTCCTGTACCGCTATGCAGCCGTCCCCGCTGAGTCGAGAGCTCCTGTACCGCTATGCAGCCGTCCCCGCTGAGTCGAGAGCTCCTGTACCGCTATGCAGCCGTCCCCGCTGAGTCGAGAGCTCCTGTACCGCTATGCAGCCGTCCCCGCTGAGTCGAGAGCTCCTGTACCGCTATGCAGCCGTCCCCGCTGAGTCGAGAGCTCCTGTACCGCTATGCAGCCGTCCCCGCTGAGTCGAGAGCTCCTGTACCGCTATGCAGCCGTCCCCGCTGAGTCGAGAGCTCCTGTACCGCTATGCAGCCGTCCCCGCTGAGTCGAGAGCTCCTGTACCGCTATGCAGCCGTCCCCGCTGAGTCGAGAGCTCCTGTACCGCTATGCAGCCGTCCCCGCTGAGTCGAGAGCTCCTGTACCGCTATGCAGCCGTCCCCGCTGAGTCGAGAGCTCCTGTACCGCTATGCAGCCGTCCCCGCTGAGTCGAGAGCTCCTGTACCGCTATGCAGCCGTCCCCGCTGAGTCGAGAGCTCCTGTACCGCTATGCAGCCGTCCCCGCTGAGTCGAGAGCTCCTGTACCGCTATGCAGCCGTCCCCGCTGAGTCGAGAGCTCCTGTACCGCTATGCAGCCGTCCCCGCTGAGTCGAGAGCTCCTGTACCGCTATGCAGCCGTCCCCGCTGAGTCGAGAGCTCCTGTACCGCTATGCAGCCGTCCCCGCTGAGTCGAGAGCTCCTGTACCGCTATGCAGCCGTCCCCGCTGAGTCGAGAGCTCCTGTACCGCTATGCAGCCGTCCCCGCTGAGTCGAGAGCTCCTGTACCGCTATGCAGCCGTCCCCGCTGAGTCGAGAGCTCCTGTACCGCTATGCAGCCGTCCCCGCTGAGTCGAGAGCTCCTGTACCGCTATGCAGCCGTCCCCGCTGAGTCGAGAGCTCCTGTACCGCTATGCAGCCGTCCCCGCTGAGTCGAGAGCTCCTGTACCGCTATGCAGCCGTCCCCGCTGAGTCGAGAGCTCCTGTACCGCTATGCAGCCGTCCCCGCTGAGTCGAGAGCTCCTGTACCGCTATGCAGCCGTCCCCGCTGAGTCGAGAGCTCCTGTACCGCTATGCAGCCGTCCCCGCTGAGTCGAGAGCTCCTGTACCGCTATGCAGCCGTCCCCGCTGAGTCGAGAGCTCCTGTACCGCTATGCAGCCGTCCCCGCTGAGTCGAGAGCTCCTGTACCGCTATGCAGCCGTCCCCGCTGAGTCGAGAGCTCCTGTACCGCTATGCAGCCGTCCCCGCTGAGTCGAGAGCTCCTGTACCGCTATGCAGCCGTCCCCGCTGAGTCGAGAGCTCCTGTACCGCTATGCAGCCGTCCCCGCTGAGTCGAGAGCTCCTGTACCGCTATGCAGCCGTCCCCGCTGAGTCGAGAGCTCCTGTACCGCTATGCAGCCGTCCCCGCTGAGTCGAGAGCTCCTGTACCGCTATGCAGCCGTCCCCGCTGAGTCGAGAGCTCCTGTACCGCTATGCAGCCGTCCCCGCTGAGTCGAGAGCTCCTGTACCGCTATGCAGCCGTCCCCGCTGAGTCGAGAGCTCCTGTACCGCTATGCAGCCGTCCCCGCTGAGTCGAGAGCTCCTGTACCGCTATGCAGCCGTCCCCGCTGAGTCGAGAGCTCCTGTACCGCTATGCAGCCGTCCCCGCTGAGTCGAGAGCTCCTGTACCGCTATGCAGCCGTCCCCGCTGAGTCGAGAGCTCCTGTACCGCTATGCAGCCGTCCCCGCTGAGTCGAGAGCTCCTGTACCGCTATGCAGCCGTCCCCGCTGAGTCGAGAGCTCCTGTACCGCTATGCAGCCGTCCCCGCTGAGTCGAGAGCTCCTGTACCGCTATGCAGCCGTCCCCGCTGAGTCGAGAGCTCCTGTACCGCTATGCAGCCGTCCCCGCTGAGTCGAGAGCTCCTGTACCGCTATGCAGCCGTCCCCGCTGAGTCGAGAGCTCCTGTACCGCTATGCAGCCGTCCCCGCTGAGTCGAGAGCTCCTGTACCGCTATGCAGCCGTCCCCGCTGAGTCGAGAGCTCCTGTACCGCTATGCAGCCGTCCCCGCTGAGTCGAGAGCTCCTGTACCGCTATGCAGCCGTCCCCGCTGAGTCGAGAGCTCCTGTACCGCTATGCAGCCGTCCCCGCTGAGTCGAGAGCTCCTGTACCGCTATGCAGCCGTCCCCGCTGAGTCGAGAGCTCCTGTACCGCTATGCAGCCGTCCCCGCTGAGTCGAGAGCTCCTGTACCGCTATGCAGCCGTCCCCGCTGAGTCGAGAGCTCCTGTACCGCTATGCAGCCGTCCCCGCTGAGTCGAGAGCTCCTGTACCGCTATGCAGCCGTCCCCGCTGAGTCGAGAGCTCCTGTACCGCTATGCAGCCGTCCCCGCTGAGTCGAGAGCTCCTGTACCGCTATGCAGCCGTCCCCGCTGAGTCGAGAGCTCCTGTACCGCTATGCAGCCGTCCCCGCTGAGTCGAGAGCTCCTGTACCGCTATGCAGCCGTCCCCGCTGAGTCGAGAGCTCCTGTACCGCTATGCAGCCGTCCCCGCTGAGTCGAGAGCTCCTGTACCGCTATGCAGCCGTCCCCGCTGAGTCGAGAGCTCCTGTACCGCTATGCAGCCGTCCCCGCTGAGTCGAGAGCTCCTGTACCGCTATGCAGCCGTCCCCGCTGAGTCGAGAGCTCCTGTACCGCTATGCAGCCGTCCCCGCTGAGTCGAGAGCTCCTGTACGCTATGCAGCCGTCCCCGCTGAGTCGAGAGCTCCTGTAAGCTCACAGGCTGCACTACTGACAGAGTTTAATGGCGCTTTTAATACTACTTGTTGCATTTGATGAATTTAAGCCATATAAGCTTTCCACAACAACATCAAACCTGATGGAACCTAGGAGGCGCCATCAGTAGTGCAGCTTGGGTTTAGGCAGATAACTTCAAGCAATGTTCTCCCAACTCCAAAGGAAGATATTAAAACTGCAATTTCACATTTTTATCATGGTTTTTTCTTTCATTTTCTTATGTTATTGACTCTCTTGCAGTGACCCCCAGACGCAGGTCGAGCGATTGATCCGAAGAAGCGGTCTGTCCCGGGAGGACGTTCAGAAACGCCTGGCCGCTCAGCTCCCAATTGATAGCAAATTGCCACTCGCTGATCACGTGATCGATAACTCTGGTGACAGGGAGAGTACGCGGCGCCAAGTCCTCCAGCTCCACCACCGACTGCAGTCGTCACTAGGATACCTCCCGACCCGCATCGCTGCCCTGACAGTGGGCGCCGGGCTGGTGGTGCTGATGTGGAGCTTGATAAGACGATTATGGCAGTGAACACCAGCCATGTGCAGAACAATATACTGATGGGATACATAGATTTTAGGGTTTTTTTTTCTCTTGTCAATGCCATCACATGGATTTTTAGCTGATTTTTAATAATGTATCTCCAGATTAACTATAATTTTACATCCATGGGCATCACAACCCATGCAGTTTAAATTCTGTATCAGAAACTATTGCCCCCTCTGCTGGCTGTAAATGGAAATGTAGCACAAGAGGATTTGCTATGTAAGTCGCTATACAGAGAGCGACATTACAACATATATATTTTTTACATAGCTCAGAAGCTTCCACAAGATCTCCAGAATGAATGAGATCGGTGGATCCCATCTGCTCATCAGCTGTGGCTTTTTGTCTTCCTCTTATGGCTAAAGTAGCTTATTTTTTCACTAACGCATCAAGTATTTAATTTTTATGAAATTTTTTAAAATAGAGTGGAATTTATTAAAGCTTTTTTTATTTTGTTGGGAATTTGCATTTAAAGGCGGATCTGGGAGAATGATGGACGGCCATATTTGATCTGTGGTTCATAGATTAAAATGAGAAATGATAGACGACGTGTCTGTTTGAACATATTTATGCCATGTAACACATAGATACGCTTGCAATGAAATATATTCAGTCCACATTGCAAATTAGTTTTATTTGCCAAATTTACAAATTTTTAATAACTACTGTAGTCTCAGAATTTTTCAACCCCCTGAACATGAGCGTATATCGGACGCCGTTTTCATGGCCCGCCGATAGACACTGCCATCTGATGCATTGGATTCTAATGCATCAGATCAGAAGGCCGATTTTCCGCTGTGTAAAAGCGCCTGGCTGGCCAAGATGGCGCATTTCGTCCGGGTGCTTTTACGATGGCAGGAAAGATAGTCCTGGAACTATCTTCCTGGCTGGAATGTGTCGGCGGCTGCATAGATTTCATTGGGAGCCTATGACAGCTGCAGGACAAGGGAGGTGGGAGGAAGTTTAGCAGCGTGACTTCAAAACTCCCTCCCCTTCTCTCCTCCTCTCTGCCCCTTGGCTATTTGCAGCGGGAGGGGGCGGGACGGGGCAGGAGCTAGTTGCTAAGCTCCCGCCCTGTCCTGCCTCTTCCCCTTGTTGAGGGGGCCAGAAAGGGGGAAGCCAGTTTAGCAGAGGTAAACGGTCTCCCCCTACCCGATGGCAGTTTAGGCTCGGTGTTAATGCGCCAGACCCAGGCTGTGTGAACAGGCGCACAAACGCTAGATTTGTGCGCCCGTTCACGCGTTTTTTAGCCGCGCCGTGGCTGAAAAACGCTACGCTTGTTTGAAAGAGCCCTAAGAGTATACATTTGCAAATCAGGTTCTATCTCAAGCACACCTGATGTAAGTAATCAGGGGCTTAATAAGTTGCAGCAAGTGTGCTTTAGACAAAACATCAATACCTGCACTGGCCAGGACATTGCTGACTGTAACACTTGATTGCATGTTAAGAGAGTGGTCCAAAACCTTAAGAGAAGAGATCATTGCCTTGCAAAAAGTTGGCAAAGGCGGTGAATGTTCCCAGAGATACGGCTAGAAGTAGTTAAAGTTAAAGGCAGCTGGCTACACTACCTGGAGGAGGCAGAAAGAGGAAACTATCACTGGCTGCCACCAGATTCCTGAGGAGGCAGGGGGTCAGAAATCCTTGAGTGATTGCAAAAGACCTGAACAAGATTTGGTGGCAGCAGACACCGAGGTTCCTGGTTACACAGAAAGGCGTATACTAAACACTGAAGGGCTTCATGCCCGAACGCCAAGGTGTACTGTACAGCTCTACTGCCCCAACAGCATAAGAAAACATGCTCCAAAATCATTTAAATAAGCCACAAAAGTTTTGCGGTTCTGTTCTTTGGAGCAATGGAACAAAACTGCAACTTTTTGGGCTTATGGATCAGCGGTCTGTCTGGAGGAGGAAGACTGAAGCATATAGAAAGAACCCTCTGCCTTCAGTGAAGCATGGCGGTGGCTCGGTAATGCTCTGCGGCTGGTTGTCCCGCGTGGAGGGCAAGCTGAATTCAATCAAGTATCAGTATCCAGATCATGCCTTCTGTGAGAAAGCTGAAGCTTGGGCGTCATTGGACCTTCCAACAGGACGATGATCCCAAACATGCCTCCAAGTCCATCAAGGCTTGGGTACAGAAGTAGTCCTGGAGGATTCTGGAGTGGCGTCACTATCGCCACACTTCAACCCCATAGAAAATCTTGGGTGGGATGTGAAGAAGGTTGCAGCGAGCAAACCCAAGAATATTGCGGACTGGGGGCCATTGACCATGATGAATGAGGTAAGACTGCTCAGGAATGCTGTCAGGAGTTGCTGTCCGGCTATGAATCATGTTTGCAGCAGGTCAACGGCAAGAGAGGCTCTACTAAATACTAAAGAGGCTCGTCAGGAAGGGGGTGAATAATTCTGAGACTGCAGAGTCCTTAGAAGAGGCGGTTTAGGTTGTATTTGCAGAAACCACTTGTTACATTAGTTGTGTTGAGATATTTAACTTGTTCTTGATTAATTGTTTAATGGCAAACAGGTGAAAGTTTTTAAATTTGTCAAATAAAGCTAATTTGTAACGGGAAGGGGGGGGGGGTGAAGAATTCTGATTGCAACTGTAGCTGTTTCATTGTCCTTAGGCTGCATTCACACGAACGTATATCGGCTCGGTTTTCACGCCGAGCCGATATACGTCGTTCTCCTGTGCAGTGGGGGGGGGGGGAAGGTTGGAAGAGCCAGGAGCAGGAAATAAGCTCCCGCCCCCCCCTTTGCCTCCTCTCCGCCCCTCTGCACTATTTGCAATGGGGAGAGGCAGGGCGGGGCTACATCGCGGCACTTAGCCCTGTCCTGTCCCGCCTCTCCCCATTGCAAATAGTGCAGAGGGGCGGAGAGGGGGCGGGAGCTCAGTCCCTGCTCCTGGCTCTTCCATCCTCCCCCCTCTGCACATGAGGACAACGTATATCGGCTCAGTGTGAAAACCAAGCCGATATACGTTCGTGTGAATGCGCCCTTACTGGCGCCCTTGTGATTTAAAGGAAACTGTCATCAGGACAGACCTCGCCAAATTGAGGGCTCCTTCACACGAGCGTATGCGTTTTTGCGGTCACCTGCATGCGCCATTTAATCACGTGAATGAAGAAAGGACTCAATCAAGTCCCGAGCCTAATTAGCGTTTTCCCGTCCATTCCCACGGCTGGGCACAATATTTAAGTGAAAAAAATTTGCGCAGCCCAGAAATCCCTCGCTCAGCAGAACTCTTCGGAATAACTTCTAATGCCTAAATCGAGGTGTACGCTTTTCCCTGTGTTGGCCGCTGCTAAACTCCCTCCCCCTCCTTTTTTTTCAGCTCCCATAGGAGTCTATGGGAGCCGCCAGCGTATATCGGTCAAAAGATAGAACATCTTTTCCGGCCCCACCTAAAAGCGCCCACTAGAATCGGCATGTGATATTTTTTTTTTTACTGCCGGGTGATTGTTCGCGGCGCAAAATCGCTCCTGTGAAGGCATTGGAATCCAATGCCTCAGATGGTCGTAATTTTCGGACGGCGTGAAAACGCGGCTAGATAGCTGTATAAAAACGCTTGTGTGAATAAAGCCTAAAAGGGTTGTCCTAAGTGTAATCTAATATGGAAACAAGCGTTCAACTTCCCTCCAGTGTCACAAAGCATATCGGCCTTTTTACACTGAACCGTTACTAGTCCAAAAAATCGTTCAAAGAGCGAAAGTGAGCGAATCGTTCAGCCCAAACGCAGCCAACGATGAAGGGTAAAGTGTTCACTTTACGTTAGTCTTTCATTTAATGCAGGAGTAAAAATAAATGTTGGCTCATTCACTTATCATTCGGTCTAAATATTGATCATTCAGGCGTTCTCATTCATGAATTAGGCCTTATGTGCAGACATGTCAGGCCCGCGGCAGCGACAGACCCTTTAGTAACATCTCTTTGCTAAATACGTCGGCTGAAAATCACAACATGAACGATTTTCGGGCACGTGAAAGAATCGCACTGGTTCTTTGAAAAAGAACCCTGGAAGCTTCTATGGGAGCTGAAAAAAAAATAGGGAAGGAGTTTACCTGCGTCCGGCGCTTGGAACAGAAGACAGCTGCCGCTATTTAAGCTATTGGAGGGCATTCCACGGATTTCTGCCGACCAACTGAATTTCGTGCTGCAGCGTATTTTTCCCACGATACACCCTTGTGAATGAACAAGCAACAGCTAATTAAGCTCGGCCTTCGATCGAGGCTAATCTTCGTTAATACGATTTTACGGCGCATGCGGGTGGCCATGCAAACACATACGCTCGTGTGAATGAGGCCTAAAGCTGACCCTACACCCTAAGGCCCATGATGATTGTCCCATCTAAAAGCACCCATAGACGCGACCGCTAGCCATCCCTCCTGACCTCCATCTATATGCGTGTATGGCTTGGCAGAGCATGCGTGCGTCCAGACTGGCGAAACGGGAGAAAACTGCTCCGTATTTGGCGGTGGCTCATCTTCCCGAGACTTGAATGGTCTGCCGGGAAAGTCCAAGGGCCGCCGTACATATTAGAAGATCGACCGACGGCGACTAAATCTAAAGTGTGTGACCAGCTTTAGAACCATATACTACATATGTGATATGTCGGCTGGGTGTAGTTTCTCGCAGTGGTCAGCGGGTGGCAGTCTGACATAGTTTGGATTTCAATGCTTGTTAGTGAAGACTAGAGGTGCTTATCGACCCGGGAGAAGGGGCAGGGGGCGGATTTTATCAGATTGTTCTTTTCCTGATCAAACACGGATCAGCGGAAAGGAGGGAGACCACCCAATCTGACAACCGTCGCCGCACATCTCGCTGTCCTTACGTGACCAGAGTGCTGAACGTATAACCCAAGAACTGCCGGACGCTCAAGGAAACCCTGTCACCTCTTATAGACACCGAGGAGCAATTAAAAGTGCGGCATCAAGTCCGCGGTCACATACACCAAGACTCGCGCAGTCTACGCTGTATCGCACATCGTATCTCTGGGGTCTCTAGAGCTCCGCTATGGATGGCTTTCTTGCAGATGGGAGATAAGAAGTCCCGGGGTTTCTAGCCACTGATTTCCTAAGCGTCTTAAGTTGTGCAATAAAACTGCTACTTGCTAGTTTAGCATCCCGCGTCTTACGTTTTTCTTGCACTTCTGTCCCAGGATGCTGGATGTGTTGATTGATCTTGAAACCCAAGTTCAAGGAAAGGAAAAGGTTGGTTACTATTTCACTATTGAGCTACACTTCCCAGCATTCCCTGCTTTCCAAGTATGGGGCTACTCGTCAACGTTGGTCGCGCAAAATGAAGATCGCAATGTAGCACCGCGACATCGCATCTAAAGATAGGGTCACACCGCAGCCTGACGAGAAAATATAAGCCAGTCGCTCATAAATACGGATCGGGCTGCACTGCAATCTTGTTGTGCAACGTCGGGTCACAAAAAAGTTGTGAGACTTGTTGTGCGACTATTTTAGGGAGCGTTCACACGCTACAGAACAATCCGGTGGAAACGCAGCAAAACCGCAGGTTAGAGTAAGGCTGGTTTCCTATGCGACGGAAATACTGTTGAAATCTCGTGGTTCGGCCGCACCGAAAGGCCTTGAGATTTCCGCGGGAGAGCCGCAGCTTCAAAACCCGCGGCATTTCGCCTTGGATTTTGGAGCGGTTTGGCCCCCGGCATACCGCTGCGGTTTTCTCTCCCCATAGAGAGGAGTGATGCCGCAGCAGAAAAAAAAAAGTTTGACATGCTGTGGCTGTCAATTCTGCACCGCATGGCCGGTTCCACCCGGTTTTGCCGCAACGGATTGGCCGCCGTGTGTGAACGAGATTTTTGCAGATTCTCGTCCACATGGCTCGCTAATCCCAGGATTAGGATCCGCGGGCGGATTTGCCGCAGGGAATCTCCACGGCAAATCCGTCCCCCGTGAACCCAGCCTTACAGCCAAAAATCCACAGTGATTTTTTTTTTTCCGGCTTCTACATGTGAACAGAATTCGCTTCCATCCCATTTGCTTCCTTCCACTGCGGTCTATTACAGCACTTCTGCAACGTGTGAAGGCGCCCTTAGGGCCCCTCCACACGAGCGTATTTGTGCTTGCGATACGCAGAGAATAGAACACATTGACTTCAATAGGCTTTTGGGTGCACGCATTTCGTTAATGGGAAGTGCGCAGATGCATTCAATAAGCGTGCATATGCACAGTCTGGAACTCATTAGCATAAATGGCCCTTAAAATCATGACAGGGGTGTGTTCCGAGCCTATGTGAACTGACCCTCCGGGCGCAAAAATATAGTAATATGTGCAAAAACGTGTTGAAAAGCACATCGTTCACAGCGCACATTCGCTGCACTTAGGCGGAAGTTTTTGTGCATAGGATCGCATGAAGGGCCCCAAAAGCTGCAATTAGCTGCCAGGGCTACTCAGTGGCTCTTCTTGCGACATCTGAAGATTGCAGCGTCACACTGCGAAATCGCATCTAATGATTTTGAATGGCGTGGCGTTGCAATCTCCGACAGCACAACCGTCGCAAAAAATCCAACACTTGGACAGGACTTTGGCATCATGCACTGCAATGCAAATCTCATGCAACCTATCAGTTGGATCTTGTGGTTTTAACTGCGGCGTGCATTTTGCGGAATTTCTTGCATTTTTTTAACTGCAGATTTTAATTGCAGAATTGGATCTCCTGTGCGCTAGAAACCCGCAGCGAGTCTGGAGATGTCGTCCGTTTCACAGCAGTAACCTTTTCTGCTGCGGAAAAAAGACATGCGTTTGAATTAAAGATGCGTGGATTTCAAGCCCGATAGCATTACATGGGGGCTGCAGAACTGTCCGTGCGGAGTAATTCCGGCTGCATGAAGACGCGCTCAGAGCTGTAACGCCATCATGATGCACAGATTGTTTAGTCGCATGACTTTTCTGAGATTTTAGTTGTATAATTTAAAATTGCTCTGTGGTCCCAGCCTAATAAAACAGTCACATTGCAGACCGGTGTCACTTAAATAACTGTCACACGGAACTCTTAGGCTGGGTTCAGACAGGGCGGATTCCCGACGGAAATGTCGCGGTTTGGCCGCAGCAAAAACCGCAACATTTCCACCGGGAGAACCGCCGCGGAAAAAGCCGTGGCGGCTTTAAAGCGGCCCGGCTGCTCGCACTTCCGCTGCGGCCGGCGCTCCCATAGAGGAGAGCGCTGCCGCAGCGGAAAAAGAGAAATAGACATACTGCGTTCGGCAGATCCGCGCCGCAGCAGCGGCTTCTGCCAGCTTAGCCGCAGCGGATTTGCCGTCCCGTGTGGACGAGATTTCTGAGAAATCTCGTCCACATGGCTGGCTAATCCCGGGATTAGCGGCCGCATGCAGATTTGCCGCGGCGAAATTCCGCTGCGATGCTGCAGCACAAAATTTGGATCGTCATGTCACATGACCAACCACCATGTAGCCCTAACTAAAAACTCTTGGATGTTTGGTTGCAGGTTGGAAGTTGCACGCGTGAAACTCGGCCCCATATCGCACTCGCCAACGTGTGATACACCCGCGGATGCAAGGCGTTTTTTTTGTTAAAAACTCCTCGCATCGTTTCAGGGAAGTAGCGATCCTCTCCCTTTAGCAGCGGCGGAGGATCGCAGAGTGTTTCTCATTGTCTTCAATGGGAAACATCGCATTGCACCCATAAACACCTCGCACGATGCTTTGTCGACCCCATTGAAAACAATGGCCGATGCGAGATAACACCAAAAGATAGGACATGCCGTGATTTTTTCCCCGCACCACAATGTAGGAAAAAAGAAATAATTTTTGTGTATTGCTCCATTCAAAAGAATGGGTTCATATTCGTGCAACGCTTGGGCGTCCCGAAACGCACAAATCTCGGCTGTGTAAAAGCAGCCTATGGCTTCATTCACATGAGCGTATATTGGCCGCGCTTTCAGGGCCGGCTGATATACGCTGCCCATCTGATGCATGGTTTACAATGCATCAGTTTAGATGGGTGTATTCCCATGACGTAAAAGCGCCCAGCCGGCTAAGATAGCACATATGGTGCTTTTAAGCCGGCGGCTCCCATAGACTCCTATGAGAACCTATGGTAGCTGCTGGAAAAGGGAGGTGGGAGGGAGTTTAGCAGCATAACAGCTAAACTCCCACCCCCTACCCTCCTCCTCTTCGCCCCTTGCTGGCTGTTTGCAATGGGAGGGGGCAGGAGCTAGTTGCTAGGCTCCCCCCCCCCCCACCCCTTCCCATTGCTGGCTAATGACCAGGGGCAGAGAGGGGTCAGAAAGGCAGTTTAGCAGAGCTAAACTGTCTCTCTCCACCCAACGGCATTCCGGGCTCGGCGTATATGTGCCAGACCCGGGCCATCTGAACGGGCACACAAACGGCAGATTTGTGCGCCCATTCACGCGATTTTATGGCACTGGCGAGCGAACATAAAAACGCTGATGCTTGTGTAAACTAATCCCTAGTTAATTTACAACAAATGTGAATCCACCCTAAAACAATTGCGTGACCGCAAGTCACATACATTTTGTGGTTGTGTGACTTTCCTGAGACTTGATGTCACGTGACCAAGGTCATCATTCGGCTCTAGCCTGAGGGTACTTTTGCACGGAATGACTGTCCCAACGATTATCTCTTCTGTGCTTTCACCCTGGCGTGATCAATTGAAGACGGACCCGGCCAGAGATCTCTTCCGTCCGCCTCCATTAAGAGTAAAGAGCTAGTCATTCATTGATGAGCTTAAAACCAAGTGATTCTGACTAGTGAGTGATTCTCGCTCACTTGACCTATCGGGTCGTGTCTTTAAACGGGGCGACAGTAGCCATAATCGCTCTTTTTTACTTGGGCAACTATTGGCCTGTGTAAAAGTTCCCTATGTTGTAAATGAGGATGAAGCTTCTGGTCTGTTGAACAAATCCCTGATGGACCCGTAAACTTTTGGCCACTAATAGCAAATCATATTTCATGTATATAGACTCAATCATCTGACATTGGAGGGTTCCTTTACTGTGACTGGCTGCTAGGAAATGCTGTGAGAGGGGAGAGGCGGTAGCCTTCTGGGTGACCAGGAGACAGAAAAAGCAGCCCCATTGTAGCATGTAAGACTATGTTATGTAGGGTGCAGCAATGAAAACTGCAGATATTAATGAATCTCACCTTGTTCTAGTGATGACTGAGGGTCACACTGGTACCCAATATGCTACCAAAGGCAACTTCTTAAAAAGTATTGGAACCCAGACTTGTACTTTAAAAGTCCTGCCCGAACTGATGGGTAGCTGAATGCATTGGTGTACATTCCTCGGTTCTGCATGTATTCCTAGCTGCTAATGGAGAACTTATATCCTTATATACAGGTTATTGTTTTTGCACCCACTGGGGCACATATACAGCAGTGTAGCCGCTGTATTGCCGCCTTCTTCTGCACTTTGTATGAAGCCAATCCATACTTGAAAAAGCCTCCATTAGTCCTCAAAACGCTGCCATCAGGCCTGTCAGCCACAATGCCAGACTTGTCATTTACAATGCCAGGCTCCCCACGAATGCAGGACAAGAATCCCACATACACATCCATGCCAGCCTTATGCACAAAAAAACTGGCAATCGCCTTCTCGTAGCCGGCGTTGTGTATGATTTTATTAACTCTGTGCCAGGCTGCTTTATATCTCACGAGACTGTCAGGCTTCGTATATTTTCTACTTTCCTGGATTTTCACTATAGCATTGCTTCTATACCCATCTGTGCCCATAATAGAAATACCTTAATTCACCACCTTCCACCTCCGGATGATACGTTCTACACGTAGCATGTGACACATTTTTATAAATGGTGGTTTATGGTTACTGATGGAATTCCTGTAGTATCCTTGGGGGTCCAGGAGTGGCTTAACCCTCTTCAATCCAGTGTTGGACCTCATCCGACATTCAGATTTCCCTGCATAGCTCCAGTGTCAGGAGAGGTCCGACGCAAGTTTCTAACACTATGCAGAACAGTGCTCCAATATGGTAGGCTGTTCTACATATATATAATACAGCATGCAGGACAGTGGTCCATCAGATCCCAAAATAAATAAGTGTGGGAAATTGGATTGGAAAGGGTTAATGGTTTGTCTAGAAGAATTCCTAACTCAACACTGAGCTCCCCCTAGTGGTAACACATTTTTAACTCAATCTGCAGGTTTAGAACTAAATGTTTTGCACAGATGCTAGAATTATAGTTGCAACTTGCTTAACTCTTTCTTTGGACAGCGGGATTAATTGCATCTCATTGCATCCCCTAGCTTTCCTCCTGCTGGGGCAGCTTTGATATTGTAGGCAGTAAGTGTCAGTATGAAGCCCCCCGTCTGTTAACTTGTCTCTTATGTTTCCGGTAACTGTGTTTTGGTTGATATATAGGTTAAGTGAGTCTTCCTTGTGATTTTTGTAGTAGTGGGGGCTTAACCTGGTTACTACTCTTCTGGATAGTCACCAGGAATCCCTGTCTGTGGTGGGCAAGTGACTCCTGAAGTTGGGCAATTCAGCAGCTCGTTGAGCCAAAGGTTCTTGTCAGCAGCAGTCCTTTTGCTCAGCAGCCAGCACAGCAGGACTGTCTCCCTCGAACTCTTCATCAGCTACAACCGTCACTGCTCTAAGTCTCCATATATAGTTCTTTAGAGCCCCTTATCTAGAAATTTCCAGTACATTCCTATTGAGCATGCTCAGTAAAGTCCATGGAATATAATACCCCTATACTCAAACCTCAAGGTTGGATTTCAGAAAGGCAGATTTTAATGAACCCAGAAAGACGGTAGGAAGAATCCAATGGCTGGATGTTCTTAAGGACAGAAATGTCCAAGAAGGTTGGGAAATATTGCAAAATGAGATTCTCAAAGCACAATCGTTAACAATCCCTAAAAGAAGGAAGAATGGGAAGCATTTAAAGAGACCAGGATGGATGAACACAGAACTTGTACACACGTTAAAAAGGAAGAAAAATATGTTTATCAAATGGAAAGAGGGGGAAATATCTAAAGAAGAATATAATGCGGTCTGCAGAAACTGTAGGGCAAGTGTCAGAAAAGCTAAAGCTAATAATGAATTGAGGCTTGCAACAGAGGCCAATAGCAATAAAAATGGATTTTGGGGGTATGTCAAAAGCAAAAGAAAAGTCAAAGATGCTATTGGATGTTTACAGGATGAAAATGGTGAATTGGTTAAAAATGATTTTGGACTAGGCCGAACTTTTAAATTCCTATTTTGTATCTGTTTTCTCTCAGAAAGTAGATGGAACATCAAGTGATCTTCCCTGTGCTATTGGGGTAATAAAAGAATGCAGGCTATCTGTAAGCAGAGGAATGGTGAGGGAACACTTAGCTAACTTAAATGAATTGAAGTCTCAAGGTCCAGATGAATTACATCCTAGGATACTAAACGAAGCAGCGGAGGTAATTGCTGAACAACTCGCCATAATGTTTGAAAATTCCTGAAGAACAGGAGAAGTCCCAGAAAATTGGAAAAGGGCAAATGTTGTCCCTATCTTCAAAAAAGGCAAGAAGGCGGATCCAGGAAACTACAGGCCTGTGAGCCTGACTTCTATACCGGGAAAGATCTTTGAACAAATTATTAAACAGCACGTATGCAAGTACTTGGATAAAAATGGAGTAATTAACCAGAGCCAGCATGGGTTTGTAATAAACAAGTCATGCCAGACGAATCTGATTTCCTTGTATGACAGAATCACTGACTGGGTTGATCAGGGAAATGCGGTGGATATAGTATATCTTGACTTTAGTAAAGCATTTGACAAAGTATCTCATACCATATTTATTGAAAAAATTGACCAAATGTGGGATTGACAAGGCAACTGTTAGGTGGATTCACAACTGGCTGAGTGATCATACTCAAAGAGTGGTCATAAATGGCTGGACATCCAAGTGGAAGAAAAGCTTGAACAGTGGGCGGCAACTAACAGAATGGTATTTAACAAGGAGAAATTGAAAGTCCTACATCTGGGCCAGAAAAATGAAAAAAGCACATACAGAATAGGAGGAATTGGGCTAAGCAGCACATGTGAAAAAGACTTGGGTATACTAATAGATCATAGACTGAACATGAGTCAACAATGTGATGCAGCAGCCAAAAAGGCAAACACAATTCTGGATTGTATTAAGAGAAGCATAGAGTGTAGATCATGTGAGGTCATTATCCCCCTCTACTCTTCCTTGTTCAGACCTCATCTAGAATACTGTGTCCAGTTCTGAGCACCCCACTTTAAAAAAGACATCGACAAACTGGAGCAAGTTCAGAGAAGAGCAACCAAGATGGTGAGCGGTCTCCAAATCATGTCCCATGAGGAACCGTTAAAGGATCTGGCAATGTTTAGCTTGCAAAAAAGAAGGCTCAGAGGAGACTTAATAGCTGTCTACAAATATCTGAAGGGCTTTCACAGTGCAGAGGGATCAGTCCTATTCTCATCTGCACCAGGAAAGACTAGAAGCAAGGGATGAAACTGAAAGGGAGGAGACACAGATTAGATATTAGAAAAAACGTTCTTACAGTGAGGGTGATCAATGAGTGGAACAGGTTACCATGGGAGGTGGTGAGTTCTTCAATGGAAGTGTTCAAACAAAGGCTGGACAAATATCTGTCTGGGATGATTTAGTGAATCCTCCACTGAGGGGATTGGACCAGATGACCCTGGAGGTCCCTTCAAACTCTACCATTCAATGATTTTATTCACTTCTATTGGCAATAGTCTCTACCCATATTGGAGCTCCATCTAATGGAAAACTTTAACATTACAGTCTGCATTTTTATCCATTGACTTTAAAGGGGCTGGCTTTATACTAACTGTAGCAGGAGTAGCCTGCAACCAGGGGCGTAACTATAGGGAATGCAGAGGATATGGTTGCACCCGGACCCAGGAGCCTTAAGGGGCCCATAAGGCCACTTTTCTCCAGATAGGGAGCCCAGTACTATGAATAAAGCATTATATTTGGGAGCCCTGCTACAGATTTTGCATAGGGGCCCAGAAGTTTAAAGTTACGCCTCTGCGTGCAACCCTGCTGCAAACTCACATCAGATCAATGGCCGCCATGTACCGCTACACTTTCACTGCAAGCCAAATGTCTGGCATGGCTTTCTCCAGCAACAGTAGTTAATCACGGGGGTTAAAAAAAAGCTGGATCATGAAGATCTCATTTACTCCTGCAGTTAGGGAACTTGAAAATGTCCTCCTTCGCTGTTTTGTTTAAGTGACAATCAATATGACTTTAGATACATCTCCAAAGGGAATTATCAATCAGCTTTACCGGACTTTTGAACAGCAAACCTCTTCATTCATGTAGCACTCTGTATCCCCACCACCATATCACAGTCAATGCAGAAATCCATGTCATTCCAAAGGGTTCACTTACTTTTTCTTGCAACTGTAATTATTGGGGAGATTTCTTTCCAGGAGACTGGCTGATAAGACCGGTGGCAGCTGTGACGACTCCCTACTGATTCTCAACCCACTTTTAAGAAAGCAGGTTCACCTCTGAAATCCTCCGAATGGCCATTTTACTGTATTCAAACAGGTCAATGCCATGTAGGTCAGTGAAGATCTGACTTACGTCGCACTCATTCAACAGCGATGTTTCTGCGCTTTTGATGCATTGTGGCGTTAAAAACGTGCGATTCGCATCGACGTGAAAATAAAATCGCTCGTTTATTAACCCCTTGAAATCAATGGGTTTTTTTCTCATGCAAGTTCCATCCATCTCGAAATCAGATGGAACTCGTGGGCATATGGCCTGTGTAGATATGGTCTCAGAGACAATGGCGCTTTCATAATTGGAGCTTCCCTGTATGGAAATTATCCCTGTGACCCCGGAGTGCAGCATAAAATCATGTGGCAAGTGTGAATCAGAGTGAATCCACATTAAATGGGAAAATGTAGCGATCTGAGCAACTTCCAATGAGGCGGGGTCATCGGTGCTAGAATAGCAAGGTCAGGATTTCACTACTAACTGCGTGGGGTTTTCTTGTATAAGAGTATTGAGAGTATACCAAGAATAGTGTGATTGAGGAAAACATCCAGCGAAAGAAGATCCTGTTACCAGAAGGGGTCAGAGGAGGATGTCAGGAATCATTCTGATGAATAGGCTCTGCACAGTCAAGCAAATTGCAGCTAGATACAATGTTGGCGCTCCAACTAATGTGTCCGAATGCACAACTCATCTCTTTTTAGCACGGATGGGCTATAACAGCAGACGACCCTTCTAGCACCATTGTTGCCTAAGAGAAACAGAATGATGAGACTCCAGGGGGTAAAAAAAAAGTACAAAAAGTGGATAGCTGAGCAGTGGAAAAACATCTCCTAATCAAATGAATCCAGATTACTTTTGCACTGTGCTGATGAAGGGTAAGACTTTGAGCAAGCAGCATGAATTGATGACCCCTTCCTGTCAAGCTGGTGGAGTGGGATAGGGTGGGGAATGAATTCTCGGCACACCCTGGGTCCTCTTATATCTGGGGATGGATGCTATGAGGAATTGTTGCGGTTCTAAAGGCCAAAGGAGGTCCAACGAGCTTTTAGATGGTAGATTAGCCTTTGCTTCTCCAAGGAACCCTGTCTGTGGTCTGATTGCTTCCTCTGCCCCCTCATAGCTACACCCTGGGGTGTTATTCTCCCGCTATGCTGTCTACATGTCAGGGGATACTTCTGTATGATCACCTCGCACGTGTATGTACTGATTGATGAGTGCCAGCATGATGTCATGTTACATGTGTAAAGCGGTGTCATTGTCACCTGTGGCCGGGTAAGTCGTTCCGACTCACTGTGTATACCCGTCCACGCATATACGCTATATGTGAGTGCTGTGCTTCTGCAGGAAACACAGGATACATGTTGGTCTGTTTGCCGCTTCTCTGTCCGTCACAGCCATTAGTGTGTTTGTCACTTGCTTCGTGTCAATGTGATATTTTTTCGGCAGCGCTGCCTTTTCTCTAATATTGAGGATTCATGCTCAGCCGCCCTCGCTGGGTAATTACTGTTGGACCTCTGAAAGGGGAGGAGGGGGAGGGGCCCTGAGAGCCCCCGTTCTTATAATCTCAAACTTTCCAACCATCGATCGGGAAACTTGAGCTGTTTTTCTCCAAGACAACGCAGAATAAGATGTGCGAGATGGCGAGTTGTGTTATTAGACATGAGAGATAAACGTGTGGACCGTGTGTTCACAGACAAAGTAAGGCGGATGTCTTCTGCTCTTTGTATTAGGAGCAGATGAGAGGTAGAATCCGGATACCTGGGTATTAGTGAGAGGTTGTCCGTCCTGATAACTGCGTATTAGTAGATGAAAGGTAGGGACCAAATATCTATGTATTAGGAAGAGGTAGGGGCTGATACCTGTATATTAGGGAGAGGTCGGGGCCTGATACCTGTATATTAGGGAGAGGTCGGGGCCTGATACCTGTATATTAGGGAGAGGTAGGGGACTAATAGCTGTATATTAGGGAGAGGTCGGGGCCTGATACCTGTATATTAGGGAGAGGTAGGGGACTAATACCTGTATATTAGGGAGAGGTAGGGGCCTGATACCTGTATATTATGGAGAGGTAGGGGACTAATACCTGTATATTAGGAGAGGTAGGGGCCTGATACCTGTATATAATGGAGAGATGGAAGGGGCCTGATACTTGTATATTAGAGATTGGTATGTGCCTGATACCTGTATATTGGAGAGAGGTTACTGATACAGTATCTATGTATTACTGAGAGATACAGTTCTGATACCTGCATATTAATAGATGAGAGGTACCATACTGCATATTAGTAAGTTAGTAGATGAGAGTTAGTGACATAATACCTGTATATTAGTGCAAGGTGGGGTTCCAATACCTGTGTAGTACTGATAGGTAGGGTCCTGATACCTGTGTAGTAAAGAGAGGTAGGATCCTGATACCTGTGTAGTAATGAGAGGTAGGGTCCTGATACCTGTGTAGTAATGAGAGGTAGACTCCCGACACCTGTGTAGTAATGATAGGTAGGGTCCTGATATCTGTGTAGTAATGATAGATAGGATCCTGATACCTGTGTAGTAATGAGAGGTAGGGTCCTGATATCTGTGTAGTAATGAGAGGTAGGATCCTGATACCTATGTAGTAATGATAGGTAGGGTCCCGATATCTGTGTAGTAATGAAAGGTAGGGTCCTGATACCTGTGTAGTAATGAGAGGTAGGAGTCCACACACCTATGTAGTAATGATAGGTAGGGTCCCGATATCTGTGTAGTAATGAGAGGTAGGGTCCTGATATTTGTGTAGTAATGAGAGGTAGGGTCCTGATACCTGTGTAGTAATGAGAGGTAGGAGTCCACACACCTATGTAGTAATGATAGGTAGGGTCCTGATACCTGTGTAGTAATGAGAGGTAGGAGTCCACACACCTATGTAGTAATGATAGGTAGGGTCCTGATACCTGTGTAGTAATGAGAGGTAGGATCCTGATACCTATGTAGTAATGATAGGTAGGGTCCCGATATCTGTGTAGTAATGAAAGGTAGGGTCCTGATACCTGTGTAGTAATGAGAGGTAGGAGTCCACACACCTATGTAGTAATGATAGGTAGGGTCCTGATACCTGTGTAGTAATGATAGGTAGGGTCCCGATATCTGTGTAGTAATGAGAGGTAGGGTCCTGATATTTGTGTAGTAATGAGAGGTAGGGTCCTGATACCTGTGTAGTAATGAGAGGTAGGAGTCCACACACCTATGTAGTAATGATAGGTAGGGTCCTGATACCTGTGTAGTAATGAGAGGTAGGAGTCCACACACCTATGTAGTAATGATAGGTAGGGTCCTGATACCTGTGTAGTAATGATAGGTAGGGTCCCGATATCTGTGTAGTAATGAAAGGTAGGGTCCTGATACCTGTGACGTAATGAAAGGTAGAAGTCCAGACACTTGTGTAGTAATGAGAGGTAGGATCCTGACACCTGTGTAGTAATGAGAGGTAGGAGTCCACACACCTATGTAGTAATGATAGGTAGGGTCCTGATACCTGTGTAGTAATGATAGGTAGGGTCCCGATATCTGTGTAGTAATGATAGGTAGGGTCCCGATATCTGTGTAGTAATGAGAGGTAGGGTCCTGATACCTGTGTAGTAATGATAGGTAGGGTCCTGATACCTGTGTAGTAATGAGAGGTAGGAGTCCAGACACCTATGTAGTAATGATAGGTAGGGTCCTGATACCTGTGTAGTAATGATAGGTAGGGTCCTGATATCTGTGTAGTAATGAGAGGTAGGGTCCCAATATCTGTGTTGTAATGAGAGGTAGGGTCCTGATATCTGTGTAGTAATGAGAGGTAGGATCCCGATATCTGTGTAGTAATGATAGGTAGGGTCCTGATATCTGTGTAGTAATGAGAGGAAGAGTCCTGACACCTGTGTAGTAATGTGAGGTAGGGTCCTGATATCTGTGTTGTAATGATAGGCAGAGTCCCGATATCTGTGTTGTAATAAGAGGTAGGAGTCCAGACACCTATGTAGTAATGATAGGTAGGGTCCTGATACCTGTGTAGTAATGATAGGTAGGGTCCTGATACCTGTGTAGTAATGAGAGGTAGGGTCCCGATATCTGTGTAGTAATGAGAGATAGGAGTCCAGACACCTATGTAGTAATGATAGGTAGGGTCCTGATACCTGTGTAGTAATGATAGGTAGGGTCCTGATACCTGTGTAGTATTGATAGGTAGGGTCCTGATATCTGTGTAGTAATGAGAGGTAGGAGTCCAGACACCTGTGTAGTAATGAGAGGTAGAAGTCCAGACACCTGTGTAGTAATGATAGGTAGGATCCTGATACCTGTGTAGTAATGAGAGGTAGAGTCCAGACACCTGTGTAGTAATGATAGGTAGGGTCCAGACACCTGTGTAGTAATGATAGGTAGGATCCTGATACCTGTGTAGTAATGAGAGGTAGAGTCCAGACACCTGTGTAGTAATGATAGGTAGGGTCCTGACACCTGTGTAGTAATGATAGGTAGGGTCCTGATATCTGTGTAGTAATGATAGGTAGGGTCCTGATATCTGTGTAGTAATGATAGATAGGGTCCTGATACCTGTATAGTAATGAGAGGTAGGAGTCCAGACACTTGTGTAGTAATGACAGGTAGGATCTTGATACCTGTGTAGTAATGAGAGGTAGGGTCCTGATATCTGTGTGGTAATAAGAGATACGGTCCCGATACCTGTGTAGTAATGAGAGGTAGAAGTCCAGATACCTTTGTAGTAATGATAGGCAGAGTCCCGATATCTGTGTAGTAATGAGAGGTAGGGTCCTGATATCTGTGTAGTAATGAGAGGTAGGGTCCTGATATCTGTGTAGTAATGAGAGGTAGGATCCCGATATCTGTGTAGTAATGATAGGTAGGGTCCTGATACCTGTGTAGTAATGTGAGGTAGGGTCCCGATATCTGTGTAGTAATGATAGGTAGGGTCCCGATATCTGTGTAGTAATGGGAGGTAGAAGTCCAGATACCTTTGTAGTAATGATAGGCAGAGTCCTGACACCTGTGTAGTAATGTGAGGTAGGGTCCTGATATCTGTGTAGTAATGATAGGTAGGGTCCCAATATCTGTGTAGTAATGAGAGGTAGGGTCCTGATACCTGTGTAGTAATGATAGGTAGGTCCTGATACCTGTGTAGTAATGAGAGGTAGGGTCCCGATATCTGTGTAGTAATGAGAGGAAGAGTCCTGACACCTGTGTAGTAATGAGAGGTAGGGTCCTGATATCTGTGTAGTAATGATAGGTAGGGTCCCAATATCTGTGTATTAATGAGAGGTAGGGTCCTGATACCTGTGTAGTAATGATAGGTAGGTCCCAATATCTGTGTATTAATGAGAGGTAGGGTCCTGATACCTGTGTAGTAATGATAGGTAGGGTCCCGACACCTGTGTAGTAATGATAGGTAGGGTCCCGACACCTGTGTAGTAATGATAGGTGGGGTCCTGATACCTGTGTAGTAATGAGAGGTAGAGTCCGATATCTGTGTAGTAATGATAGGTAGGGTCCCGATATCTGTGTAGTAATGATAGGTAGGGTCCCGATACCTGTGTAGTAATGATAGGTAGGGTCCCGATACCTGTGTAGTAATGATAGGTAGGGTCCCAATATCTGTGTAGTAATGATAGGTAGGGTCCCGATATCTGTGTAGTAATGAGAGGTAGGGTCCCAATATCTGTGTAGTAATGATAGGTAGGGTCCCGATATCTGTGTAGTAATAAGAGGTAGACTCCCGACACCTGTGTAGTAATGATAGGTAGGGTCCCGATATCTGTGTAGTAATGATAGGTAGACTCCCGACACCTGTGTAGTAATGATAGGTAGGTCCTGATACCTGTGTAGTAATGAGATGTTGCCTGAGTGCCAAAGAGGGCGACAACAAGCCACTTTGCCTTGGTGAGGCTTTTAGATACTGGGCAGTAAGGAAAGCCCGGCTCTGACTTTGCTGTGTATCAGCAGCGGTGAGCCCCTCGTACAGTCCTGCAGCCGGTGTGCGCTGTAGGTGGAGTGCACGATATTCGGCCAATGTATAGGATAACGCAGCCAGCTCCTCTGTGTTAGTAAGCGCTGTCTCCTGGTGTCTGCGCTGCAGTAGGAACCCCCTTGGGGACACATTCTGTGCCATTCATTCAATTTGATTAATTGGCTCCCACAGCCATCTCTCCCTCATTAGATGGGACACTGAGTGGCCCTTAGCGTGCCCGCGTCTTGTCATGTGTGTTGTGCACATTGCTACCCTGCTTGTGTGAGCAGTTCTGCTCCTTGTATATACTCTCTCTGGTTAACCCCTTCTGTTCTCTGTCTACAGCTTTATGAACTGCTGCCTGATATTGTCTTTACGTCCCGGCTGGCCAGACACTTGTGTATTATATAGCTTATTATACGAGGTGCATTCCAGTTCTAAGGTCTCCTAACTTTTTACTAACAAACTACTTACTAAAGAAAGCTGTAAGTATTGTCACTTTTCAACATACTCTCCCTCTTGACACATTTTTCACAATGTCGACGCCATGATTGTATGGCCGCTATGAACACTTCTTTAGGGGTCTTTTTTGACCACTGGAAAACTGCTGAAGCGGCACGACTGGAAAACGACCATAGAGAGCGTCCTTCATCCATATCTCATCCATTATGAGAATTGATAGAACGAAAGAATCATTCATGCCGTCACCACGTATCAAGATCACCTGACACATTGCTACGCCGACAGCCTTGTGATCATTGGTCAACATTCGTGGCACCTCACCTGGAGGAAATGTTCTAAAACTTCAGGTCTTCACAAATAGGCACAGATCCTATGGAAATGCTGACTTTGCAGGCATCTTCCACAGTCAATCAACGGTCCTTCATAACCCCTTGGTCGCCTCGCATAATCATGTTGTCGGTTCAGCTGGTGCACGGACGAGGCTCCTTTGGTCCATTGTCACACAGCGTTTGGTTTTCTTAGAGCTGTTGCACCCATGAACACACATTTTTCATATCCATGATACCTTCATCACATGCCTTACTGAAGTGATGATGAATGTCTATGTGCGTCATTCCACACAAGTGAAGAAAACGGATGATTACATGCTGTTCTTGGAACGTGAACATCTCCATCTTACGTACTCAAAACACTTCTAACGCCAGCCGCTGTCACGTGGGTTCTGTGCACTGGACCATGTGCCATCTGTCTCACTCATCCCCGAAGAATGCCCAAATCTTCTAAAATGTGTCCCATGTTTCTATCTGCTCCTATTCCGAGAAAAAAATTAATTAATTAGAACTTGAATGCACCTCGTATGTTCCTTACAATTCATGGATCTATGCCTGTAGTTTCCTTATTTCTTGCATTACATTGCATGACACCCATCCACTTCCCAATCACTTTTTGTTTTTCTCATAAAAATTCAGAAATTGATTGTAAGAATGTTTCCATCCAATAGGTGGTGCTGCTGAGGTAGTATTTCCATCTTCCTCTATCTTCTTATGAGTGCATTAGAGATAAGAGACATCATAAAACTGTTGCATTCCTCAGCTCAGTGGACTGATTTAGTGTTTATCTCTCTGCTCCGACTGTCTTGTGTTTTTTTAAGTCTCAAATTTCTGTGTGTGAACGTTTATTTAGATCAAGAGGGGTGTCCCCCTCCCCTCTGCATCAGTATGCTATAATTGTGTGCCATCCAAACTAGTTTCATTCATTAGCCTGATGAAGGGGGCGATATCCCAAAAGCTTGCTGTAAGATTATGTATTTTTGTTAGCCATTAAAAGGTATCATATCTACAAGATTACTTGGTTTCTCCCACTGAGAACAATCACACATTACTCTACTGGCTAACATGATACAAACCTTTATTTATATCTGCCTATCTAAGGCACCCTCCACCACTGGAGGGTGCCTGAGCAATTGATTTTGTCTAGTATGCAAAGATGCTTTCTTACTCTGGTTTGACTCATGCCTGTTCCACCCAACTTTCCTCTCTTTTCCATTCTTGACCCTGAGCCAGTTATATCATTATGTAAGAATGTCACCTTTCCAGACTTTGGCATTGTACTTCAACCTTGTCTCTGTTTGCACTTCTGGTACTGTGCTACAGTTACTCTGACCAGTTTGTTTCAGCTACCACAACACCTAGACTATTCTTGATGTAACAGCCTGGTGGTCCCTGCAGCATAGTCCTTACCCCAACTGATGGTGTTAAAGGGTGATACCTGGTGAACCCAGGTGTGGCCCTCAGGAGAAGCCCCAAGCCTAATTGGTTTGTGACATAGTCAGTCTACACTCTCTTTTCTGACAGTTTGCTTGAGTCATGGACCCCGCTGATACTCTAGAGTCTGAGAGAAAGGAACTACCAAAAAAATTAGATGACAGAGAAATCTTTTAACCTGTACTGCATTATACATACAACCTATTTAATGGTTAGCATGTAATACTTATCACGCCCTATGGAGGAGCTGTAGGGAAATCAAACACTTTTTACCAGGTTCCTCTGCAGATTACAGATGGTCGCTAGGGGTCCTAGCAGTATTGTACCTTGTAATCAGCTTATTTTTAGGTGACCCTTCCAATAAAAAGGGATAACCTTAAAGAACATCTGCACTTTCAGAAAACTTTTAACATGTCATAGAGACATTTCAAGGGTATTGATCAAGGGGGGTCCCTCGCTGAGACCCCACCTGAGCGCCATGGCCCCTCGGCTATATTCGCTCATTTTCGGCTGCTTCCAGCCTCATAGAGGCATATAGGAAGCTTCTGTACACCTCTATGAGGCCATCTGCAGTTGCCAGAAGCAACCATGCCTGTCCCACCCAACTTTTCTCTCTTTTCCATTCTTGATTCTCAGCTACTTATATCATTATATAAGAATGTCACCCTTCCAGACTTTGGCATTCTACCTCAACCTTGTCTCTGCTTGTCTCTTTCTTCATTTTCAGCTGCTTCCAGCCTCATAGAGGCATATAGGAAGCTTCTATACACCTCTATGAGGCCATCTACAGTTGCCAGAAGCAGCCAAAAACAAGCGACTATAGCAGAAGTGCTTGGGTGAGAGCTGAAGCCCCCTGATTCTAGCGATCAGCGGGGGTCTCAGCAGTGGGACCCCACTTATCAATACTTTTGACATGTCTCTATGACAAGTCAAAAGTTTTCTGAAAGTGCAGGTACTCTTTAAGTGGCTCCTCAATTTCAACTACTTCTTCCCAAAGGTGTCAATATAGATCAAGCGGTTCCTAAGGCAATTCCGAGCTCACCACTGCTGATCCTTGCTTGTCATGGCACTAATTTATATCATGTATCTAACTCCCTAACTTATATTATACATTTTCCCAATTAATCTATAACCAAAGTGTTAAAAACATGCAATCGGAACTGATGCTATTATAGGTTACGTACATTTTTGCAAAATTACTTTTTTTGCATCAGATTTATCCAAAAATAGGAAATGAAGCAACATTGCAAATGGTCTTAACTAAAGAAACATTTAACCGTTTTGTTTTTCCAGCTCCTATGCAGTTCTATATATCTCCATGGTTACAGAGTACAAACTCTACAGTCATGTGTTACTCCTTGCCATCTGTCTTACTACTGCCTGTAAGCTACCAAGCAGAGGGTTGTACAGAAATTGCTAGAATGTCTTTTTTTTTCTCTTAATCACGACTATTTACAAAGTTGCTTTATATTTTAGATACATTGGAGCAATAAATTGGTTGCAAAAGTATATATGCTCTTCAAATATAACGTTCATATGATGACATTTTTGTCATTGCTACATTACTTGCATATCCAAAATACATCACTCCCCACTGAGGTCTCAGTCTCCATCTTCAGGGCTCTTTCCCATGAATGTATATCGGCCGGCCGTGAAAACGGCGACCGATATGCGCTCATGGGAATAAAGCCTCAGAGTGTATAGCTACTTAATTTGTATTATACTTCCTCTCCCTGTGCGTCTTATTCTTCCATTCCCTCCATACTTGAGATTATGACCTTTCCCCTGCCAGTTTCTACAACCCCCTTATCCCTGCTTCTCCCCATCCATCTCTGGCATCCCTCCATTTATACTCTATCTGATTTCTGCTTATTTTTCAATACCCCATCCACTATTTTCCCTCCTTTCCTCCATCTTTTTATACTTTCTCCTCTCCTCCTTCTTGCTTTTGCTTATTATTTCTATCTACCTGCTCCTGCTCCTGTCTCCATATCCAGCACATTCACACTAAGGCACATACTGTAACTGCAGAATGGTATCTTTATAATTTCTTCTATACACGGTGTGAGACTCTGCCCAGTGTCCTGCTGCTGTGGTAGCTCTTACTGCGAAAACCATAATCAGAGACACGGATAGCTCAAGTCCCAGTTAACCAAAGACAAAATAAAAGATCAGGGAGGATGATTTTGGGCTGGAAGGGTTGCTTAACTGATGAAAGAAGGAGGGAAGGAAAAAGTGAAAAAGGAGAGAAGGAAAAAAGAATGATAGATGAAGGAAAACAAAAAGAAGGGAAGAAAAAAAGAAGTAAGGAAGCCTAAAGGGAATGATAAAAGGAAGGAAGGAAAGAGAAAGAAAAATGGAAAGGAGTGAGAGAGGGAAAACATAGGAAAGAATGAAGTAATAAAGGAAAGAAAAGAAAAAAGGAAAGAAGATAAAGAGAAATATAGGAAGTCGGGAAGGAAAAAACGAAATGAAAGAAGGAATGAAGAAAGGAAGGAAGAAAAAAATGGAATGCCAGATGAAAGGTATAAAGGAAGGATGGAAAAAGGTAGAAAAGAGTGAAAGAAGCAAGACAGTGAGAACAGAAAGGAAAGGAGGGAAGGAAGGGAAAATAAAGGGAAGAAGGAAGAAGGAAAAAGGTGGCGAAAATAGAGGAAAAACAAGGAACAAAGGACCACGGAAGGAAGAATGGAAGAATTAAGGAAAGGGGAAAGGGAGGAAGGAAAAAGAAAGAAGAAAAGAATATTGTTTGAAAGTAAGAAAGGAAAAGAAGAAGGAAAGAAAGAATGCATGAAGGATAGAAATAAGTAGGGGCAGAAAGAAGAAAATTAGGAAAGAAGAAAGTTAGAGGGAAGAAGGGAAACAGAAAATAAATAAAGAATAAAGGAAGAAAGAAGGAAAAGGGTAGGAGTAAAAGAGAAGGAGAAAATGGAGGGAAGGCTTGGAAGCCGGGAGCATGCAAAAAATGAAGTAAGTGGAAGAAAAAAGGAAGAAAGAAAGAAGGACAGGCAGAAAAAAAGAAGTAGAGAAACCTTATTACTTGTGAGGCACAGCAGGAAAATTAGGAATTTAAGCATGTACCAATACCTTTCTATAAGTCCCTGGATCTGTCACATAGGACATTTCTGGCCGCCCCAAAGGAAGCCTGCGACATTTACCTAAACCAGACACCCCCTCCCCTCCTCCTGCTCAGACACAGCCGTGTGTTCAGGGGAGCTGGGACGCTTTGGGTAAAGTTTAAACATTAAATTAGGAATTGATCTGAAGCGAAACGTATCAAGTTCAAGAAGTACACAGTGAATCTTGCATTATAAATTAAAGCCATGACAGGGGTTACCTAACTCATTCAGTGCCAGGAATCAACTTGTACAAATACTGGCATACTTCCTTAGACTTAAAGTAAAAGTGTATATCGGAGACCTTATCTATCTGTCTAATCAATGTGTATTTCATTTACATAAAACACTATTTTGGGTTTAATCTAGTAAAAAATATGCTCCCCCCCCCATACACCACACTCACATTAAACCTGAGGGGTCTATTGGTGGAAACAATTGGTCCCACAAGCATAAGTTTAATAGGACATCATATAGAGTGTGAATGTAAATGAAGACTATACTGGTGACTCCACTGGAGCCAATTTATTATATAAGGACATGGTGTTGTGCATAGTTCCCTAGGGTGCTGATGTTGCAACTTCTTCAACCCACCCAAAAAGAATTCCTTTGGTTGGGCGGCAAACCAAGCATCAGCCGCTGCACCCATGTCAGAAATGGAGGCACATTTGGTTCCCTTGAGGTGTTTCTCCACATTAGAAAACAGATGATAGTTAGAGGGTGACAAGATCAGGTGGCTAAGGAGGATGATCCAGCATGTTATAGCCCAGGTCAGCCAGCTTGCTCTGGGTGATGGCTGCTGTTATGTCCGCACGGCGCACTAAAGCGCCATGCCTCAGTATGGACGTAAGATTATGTCCTTTTAAAACCTGCAAACTCACTTATATAGTATTTTCACTGCAAACTACACCTCTCCAGGAAAGATGGAAGGACCCCTGTCCCTTACTAATCAGGGAAAGTGGGGAAGCCCTGCCTAAAAGCGGGGTGATTGTCCCGATAAGGTCGGCCCAACTGTCTTCATCTAGACCTTGCTATCCTTGATCAGGAACCTAGAGAGATACACTAAACACACACAGGACATGACACTGTTCACACATACTGAACACAGAACAGGACTGCCCATAAAGCACATGTCTGGCCACTTGCACAGACATAACACATGTCACTGTTCACGCCAACATTCCAGGTTGTGCATACAACATATAACGGGAACCCCACCTAGACCTCACATGCATACAGATGGTAAACCATAGCCAGTACAAGTGTCCTCACTCAAAGGGAATAGAAAGTCACCACCGTGCTGACATAGGGAACAGTGTCAGGCATCACCCATCTAACACATACACAAGACATAAGACATCTGGAGGTGGCACCGAAAGGGAAGAGGGGGTCTGCATATGATACAGACAAGGAATACAGGTGTCCAGACCGTCTTCAGGGACAGTAAGAGACACACAATAGACTAGCATGCACCACACCAGCTCTGACTGGGATTAATATAGAGTAAAATAGTGGAGCACTAAAATGACCAGCAATCTCTCACAAGAGTTTGCTGGTATTTTTCTGCCGCAAATGAGGGGAATTAACTGGCGGAGAATACCACACCCAGCCAGCTCAATTAACCTCTACCTGTGAAGCTGTGCACAAAAAAAAATCTGTAGAACCACAGGTCCCAGGTGCACAACCTTAACAGCTGCAGTGTGGGGCGAGGCATTGTCATGCAGGAACATGACACCTTGGGAAATTTCCATGCCTTTTAGACTTCAATGCCTTCTTCTGAACTCTGAACGTCTTTGGATGCAGAGAATCACTGTGTCTCCATTCTTTTCTCTGCACTTTGGACTCAAGATCATACATAAAATTCCACATCTCATCCATGGCCACCAATTAAGAAAGGATATAATCAGCATCCTGCTGAAAACTCTGCAGAATACCCCAGGAGGCTTGCACTTGGGCGTGCTCTTTATCTACTGGCTAACATTTGATGACCCACTTGGCAGACACCTTCCTCATGTCCAGAAGATAGTCAATTATTGACCCAACTCTTTCAGAGTCTCAGCGATCGTCTTAGTAGAAATTCACCAGTCTTCCAGAAACATGTCATGGATGGCGTCTGTGGTATCTGGAATGGTCACCTCTGGAGGTCTCCCTGTACGGTCTTCATTCTTGGTGTTGAAGTGGCCGGTTTTAAATGTGGCAACCCAATTTTTCACTGTGGAGTATGGAGGGCACTTGTCACCTAATGTTCGCACCCGGTCACTGTGAACGTCTTTAGCCGACATCCCTTTCAGGAACTTCATCGCTGCTCTGCTCCCTTCTGTAGTGAAACCTGCTGCAGACTCCGCCATGTTGTCTTCAGACCTGCATGACATAAGAATGGCACAAGAGATCAGGCCAGAATGTCCTCACAAAGTATTGCAATTGTTTAATTTTCAAATGATATAACTTTCACTGATGTGAAAACAAATTACGATCATAAGGCCAAGAACTTATTAACATCCCCCCTTATTACTCAAATCCTTTCTTTCCAAAAGGTGCTAATCATCAAATGTTGAAATCAGTCGGTATTAGAGAATTTCTCACAATTGAATCCCCTTACATAGCAGTTAAATGGACTCTCTCACCTACATTTATCCCTATAAGCTAAGACTATGAAAATAGGTGAGCTGCTGAGTCCAGGGATGTGTTATACTTACCTCCCCGTCATTCCCCTGCTGTGAGTGCTGGAAGCCGCCGCTGCAATGCATTGAGCTGCGCCATACATAGTAATACATTGCTGACTTGTTGAGCTGGTTGATATTTTCCCATCCATCCATTGCTTGGTTCAAAGGCAGCTATAGGGCTACAGAGGTAGCGGTCAAGTCGGGGCTGTGGTTTCCGGGGGTACCCTTTAGGGACCCTTTGCGACATTAGGAAGACACCAGCAATATAAATGGCAGGTGGTAGGTGAGGAGCCCTATTGCAGATTATACAATGGGGCCAAGGACCTCCAATTACATCTCTAGGCTGGTTTCATGTATTCAGGAGATTGGGTCTATTAGGAAAAGCGACTCTCGTGACTCGTGGTTCTAAAGTCACGTCATATAGTATTTATATACTAAATGGCCACTTTATTGGAGACCCCAGCTCTCTCACAATCCGAGCTTTCCTGTATGAAAATTATCCCCAAGACCCCAGAGTGCGGCATAAAATTGCGTGCCAAGTTTTCCATGGATTAGTTTCAGTTTGAATCCACATTAGATGGGAAAATCCAGCGATCTGAGCGACTTCCAACGAAGCCCTGGTCATCGGTGCTAGACTAGCCGGGCGAGGATGTCACTGCCAACCTTGTGAGGTTTTCTCATGTAACAGTGTTGAGAGTATATAGAGAATGCCGTGATCGAAGAAAAACATTCATTGAAAGGGGATCCTGCGAACAGAAACAACTCAAAAGCAAAAGGGGTCATTGGAGAATGTCAGGAATCGTTCTGATGAACAGGCGCTGTGCAGTCAAGAAAACTACAGCGGAGTACAACTCTGGTGCTCCAACTAAAGCATCTGAATGCCCAACTCATTATGCATTATTATGGATGGGCTATAGCAGCATATGACTAGTTTCAGCATTATTACTGTCTAAGAGAAACAGAAAAATAAGACTCTAGTGGGCAAAAGAGTTCAAAAATTGTATCACCGAGCAGTGGAAAAACAGCACCAGAATCCAGATTTCTATTGCCCTGTGCTGATGGGAGATGAGAATTTGACACAAGCAGCATGAATCGGTGAACCCTTCCTGTTAGCTGTTCAGAACATGTAAGTACCGCCATCTAATTTACGGCAACTACAAGAAGCTTCCTGTCCGCAGGGGCCGATATTCCTGCAGAGCGATTTCAACACTTAGTGGACTCTACACCATGAGCAATTGCTGCGGTTCTGAAAGCCAAAGGAGATCCAAGGTGCTACTAGAAGGGGGTCCCTCTAATAAAGTAGCCATTCAGTTAATGTATATCTCAGGATTTATATACAAAAATATGTTAAAATGTACCTCTGTGTTTGTATTAAACTATTTGTTCCTCATCCATTTTATCCGTGTTTGGCGCACGTGAAGAAGTCTTGATTGCTGACACCCTAAAATGATAGAAGAGTTTGTGCGGGAGGCGGTTAGGCTCCACCGTGGGTTAAATTCCCATAGAAAGCCTCTCTTTAATCATTATTGTGTATTATCTGACACTTTTCCCTTAATGCTCCTGCTGATGCCGCACTTTTCTTTCAAACGCTTTAATTATCTGCTTGAGGATTACAAGGTTATGAGAGGTCTGTACAGTCAAATAAATAAGGAGCATTTGCACATAAAATGCACTTTTAACCACTTCATCCCCAGAAGGGCAGAACCAACAATCAATTACCATCTTCAATATCTGAGATGGAGTTGAACGTACCTAGGTGGTATTGCCTATTTACATCACATTTTGGGACCCCACATGGGCCACATGATCAATTTTCAATGTAGGACTAATAGTAGGTTGAGTTACTCCTTATGTTCAGTGGTATACTAGGAGGCTAATGTAGACACCATTACTCCCACGGAGAAGCTGTCCAACAGCTAAACAGTCCCAAGGTCATGTGCCAGCCCTCCTGGATGGCCATGCTGGAAGAAAATAATAAGACATTCCACTTCTATACTTGCTTCTCACAGAAAGAGCTCAACATCTTGCCTACATTTTGAGCAAGGTGCAGCTCCATGGGCGTACATAGAACTCATGGGGCCTCATAGTGAAACTCAGAATTGGTTCCCCGTCACCCCAAGAGAGAAAAAAAAATATATAGGCCTATATGTTGTATTAAACAACATTTATAACACAGTGGGTTTAGATACAGTGGTTCAGCCCTAGTATACCTCTAAATATTGCAGTCACTATATAATAGTTACATACCAGCTCTACACAGCAATAGTGCAGTAACCTTCAGTGATCACCGGTGATGTCTTTGGTGAGGTCAACTTTCCTTTTTCTTCCCTATCTGTATACAGGACATCATGAAGACTATTCCAGCCATGACTAGTCTCTGCACACTCTTCCCATTCTGCTGCTACCCCTAATGCCCCTCTCAGTTGTGCCCCCTCTGTGGACCCTATTTAGTAATAGTGCCCCACTGTAGCACTTGGTATTTGTGCACTATTTAGTAATAGTGCACCATTGTGGCACTAAGTATTAGTGCCCCTTTTAATTCTTTCCATGGTAATAGTGCCCCACTGTGGTCCCAACTTAGTAATAATGCTTCCTTTGTGGCCCCTACTTAGCAATAATTTCTCCTCTGTGGCCCATGCTTAGTAATAATGTCACCCTTTTTAGCCCCTGCTTATTAATAGTGATCCCCTTTGTCTCCCACTTAGTAATAGTGCCCCCTCTATGGCCCTTGCTTAGCAATAGTGTCCCCCTTTGTGGCCCCCGCCTGTCTCAACGTTTGAAGCTCTGGCCAATGGTAAAAATCTTATATACTCACTCAATCACACTGATGCTGACACCAGCCAAAGGGCTTATTGCACCATCCAATTTCTTCCCCAGCCTCCTGCACATTGTACTCTGGCAGCAGGAAATGGAGCAGTTGGATGGTGCACTGAGCAAGGGAGGCGTCAGCGTTAGTGTGAGTTTGTAAGAAGATTTTTGGAAGTTCAGTAATGAGGAGGTAAAGGTTCAGTGAGTGGGGCTGGGTGAATGCGGCCATTCAGCCCTGGGTCTTTTTTTTTTTTATAAATTCTTCATTTAAGGATTTTTCATTTTTTCAACAGGGTCCCACTAGGGGAACAGAAAAATTAAAAACAGTTCAAAGCAACCAAAGAATGCCAATCCTGGTATGCTCCACAACAAAGCTAAATGTGAAGATGGGGAAGGGGGAAAGAGATGAATGAAAGAAGAGGGGAAAAAAGGGGGAATGAATTGGGGTCTTGGCAGACTTCGATTCACCACACCAAATAAACCCAGGGCATCCCTGTCACTCTTCTCTTTCCACCTCTTTTATTCATCTCAACTGACATCCTATATGCAACCCAAAATTACTCGATATTCTTGTGTGTGTTGAAAGCTAACCCAGGGAGCCCAGGTATGATACCAGGAGTCATACTTATCATATAAGGAGGCTGTGAGTTCCTCCATCCACTAAATTTCCTCCACCTTGTGAGTCCAAAGAGCCCCCAAACAGGCCTTTTTAAATGCTGTCAGTGGTCTGCAGAAATCTCTCGTCAGTGGGAGGGAACTCAAAAAATCTGCTATCTGTATAGGTCTCCAAAAGCCCAGAGGGACAGAGTTCAGGGCAGAAATCAGCTCCGTTCTACACAGTCAATCTGAGCTGGAAAATAAAATGTACAGGGCAGTATTTATCGGCAAGGTCCAATGGAGAGACTTGCGGGGAATTGTGGATTTCCTAAGATAGGGAAGGTGGGAGAAGGAAAGGGTAATATATCTCTTCAGGGGAACAGGCTCCTACATATAGAGAGTGTAGATTCAATTGTGGGGTGTGACCGTCGAATAGGTGGGATGGGACAGGAAATAAATGTGGGGGGGGCGGTTTCGAGCAAAGGCATGCTCAATGGAGACTCACTGTTTCAAAGAATCATGTCTGCCCCAGTCCATGACTCACTACAGCATTGAAGCTTCATAATAGCGTTGTATGTGGGGTAGCCTGCTCCCCTCAAGATTTAGGTAGGTAGAGAATCGAGTGATTCAATCACGCTGGTTTATTAGCCTAGATGAATTTGATCAAATCCATGGAGAGGCATCTAAAGAAACTTCCCGGGATTCTAATTGGACGGATTTGAAAATGGCATAAAATGTGAGGTAAAACATTTATTTTATAGATAGCGTAGCGTCCAAACCATGTGTATAGATCTTTAGACCAACAAGTCAAGTCCTCTCATATGGAAAATTATGACAAAGTGGCGTATATAAAGCTCCTCTAAGTCCCTAGGAATCCAGACCACTAAATATTTTATGGCATCCTGGGACCACCTAAACTGGAACGAGATGAGGGAGCTCTGCAGTGTTTTGGGATATGAGTTAAAAATTGGAGATCTGCTGAAATGTTTGACATTTTTTCATTAGGCTAGGAAGGTTACAATGGAATTAGTTATGAAAAACAAAAGGTTGTCTGCATAAGATGCTATTTTGATTTCCTGTTTGTCAATCTGAAGGCCTGTAATGTTTGGCTTGTCTCTAATGGTGCTTAATAAAGGCTCCAAGGATAAGGCAGAGTAGGGAGGAAAGTGTGCAGCCCTGATGTGTACCGTTACCTATGGAGAATGGGGGTAAGAAGACGCCATTGACCTTGGTAGAGAAAGTGGGGGCCCGATATCGGAATTGTATCCAAGTCTTCATGACCAATATGTCTTAGTACTGCAAAGAGTAGGGGCCATGCCACCGACTCAAAAGCGTCGGTGCGTAGTAGGCAGAGGGAGATACGCTTAATTTTAGCATAGTGTATTGCATTCAGGACTTTAGTGGTGTTATCGCGAGCCTCTCTAGAGGGGAGAAACCCAACCAGATCAGACTGTACCAATTCTGGTAGCAGTGGTGAAAGGCGCATCACTAGTACTTTTGTAAACATTTTGAGGTCTACGTGGTGTAGGGAATCTGGACAATAAATTAAACAAAGAGTGGGTTCTCTACCTTGTTTATGTATAACTGTCATTTGGGCATTAGTAATCTCCAGGGAAAAAGGGCATCTACCTGTAATGAAGTTCAGTACAGACGTCAGTGGGCTGATAAGCAGGTCTGGGTATTTCTTGTAATACAAAGACGGGAGGCCATCTGGACCAGATGCCTTACTAGATGGAATGGATTTTAAGGCTTGGGAGATCTCTTCCTCTGAAATAGGTCTATCCAGGTTGCTCGCCGAATCCAGTGACACTGTTACCAAGCCAGACTTCACCAAATAATGCTGTATTTGGGGGCCCCTGTAGGAACCAGCTTCCATCTCTGAGGGGGTGTAAAGTTGTACAACTTTCTGTAGAATTGCGCAAATTCTGTTGTAATTTTTTCAGGATCACTAGTGAGTACCATTATGGGATAAAATTACTGGTACAAAGTTAGGGAATTTCTGCTCCCTCAAAGATCTCGCCAAAGTCCTGCTACATTTATTTCAAAGAAATGGTGACATCCCGTGGTCATGAGGTATTTAATTTAGACGTCTAATTTATCTTTCAGATGTTTATGGTCAGTGGTGAGTATGGAGTGAATGGAAGCCACATGGGAACATTTATTCATCTTTCCTAAAGCTTCGTTTTCAGATATTTGGGCCCCTATTTCATGTGATCTTTCTATTTTATGCTGAGTTCCATGCCTCACGAACAGCCCCCGAACAATATATTTATGAGCTGCCCACACCGTAAAGGGTGAAATGTCCCCTGTTGGGGTTTTTTCTCAAAATAGTGAATTAGGACTGTTCAAAAGGCCTCACTGATGGCTATGTCATGCAATAGGGACTCATTTAAATGACAGTGCCAAGGGTTGGGTATAGTCACAGGGAATACCAGCGAGGCATGCAGCATTGTGTGTTCTGCATATGTGATAAGGTCAATAGAAGAAGGGAGCCTGATAAAAAAGTAGTCAATCCTTGAATATACGTTATGAACTGAGGATTAATAAGTGTACTCCCTCCCATCTCGCCAAACATCCATTAACTGATGTGACTGAAGGAGGCGTTTAACCCGGCGGAGATAGGAAAAAGCTAGGTGGGATGCTCCCCTCGAAACATTTGAGAGGGGACCTAGCACTAGTTTGAAATCTCCTCCGACTAACAAGGTAACCTCCACAAACTCAGAGAACTGCTTAGAATGTCTTTTATGGATGTCAACAGGTTAGAGTTTGTTAGGTATACATTCGCAAAAGTGAAGGCACGCCTTGCCAATCTCCCCTTAACGAATAAAAAAGATTCCTCTCTATCCAAGCGGTCATAATTTAATTCCCACGGCACCCCCGTAATATGAGAATACTCACACCTCTGGCCTTTGTTTTATGGTAACAGCTCTGGCAGGCATCGGGGAATCTAGGTGAATGAAGGGTAGGGATTAAGCCATCCTTAAAGTGGGTTTCCCAAAGAAAGGCTATCTGAACCCTTTTGCTCCAGGAGGAGGGAGGATCTGTTCTCTGGTGAGTTGAGGTGTTAATCTTGTGTAGTTGCCCAGAGTTAGGGCCTCCACAGCACTTGTTCAGTCCTTTTCTGTGTCAGTTGTCTATGTCTGGGTTAGGATTGGTCAGGGGGTTATGTTAGTCTCTCAGGGAAGAGCGGAGAAGTAAAAATGTAGTCAGAGGAAAAACCAAGCTTAGGCTCAGACCAGCCAGTCTGAGCTATGCTCAAGTACAGTCCAGCCTGGGTTTAGCTTGGATCCTCTGAGGAAACAGGTGAAGGACGAGACGTAGAGGCAGCCGCTAGAGAGTCTTCGTCTAAGTGTGGATCAGACTCTGTGGGAAGGAGGATAGGCCTAGAGATCGTGAGTGGATATTATTCCGGCTAGGTTAGATGTTGGCGGGTCTAATAAAGCAAGTGAGAGACTGTTAGCTTCCCTCCATTCTTCTACGAACAACTGTCTAAAGTAGCCACCAGATAACTTAGACTGGCGGGCGCATCTAACAGAAAGAGAGTTAAGAAATCAATTTTGCAACAAATTTACAATAGATTTTGCAACAAATCTACTGAAGTTTGACTGTAACATCTGCAAAGTGTGAATTGTTTTATAATATTTCAAGTGTCGAGTAAACCATGTTCCTCCGGTTTTACAAAAGTTCTTCTAGTCGGGATTCTTTATTTTCTGCACTACTTGATACTTAGAGGCACTGGCGTCACATGCAACTTTTGCAACTGCGGTTTCTAGCCACCCTTGTATGATCTGTCTACTGCACGGGCCTTCGTTCCACATAGAGTAGCCATCACCGTGACTAGGCCTAAGGTATGACAACCCGCTTGATCTACATCTGTCAACTCCAGATTGTTGCATGTGGCAAAGGAAATAGTGTCCATATCAATGTCTGGGCCCTAAGGGGGAGGAGGGTAGAAGAGGAAGAGAAAAGGCAAAAAAAGGGAAAGCAGGAGAGCAAGAGGAGAGGAAAATTTAAAGAACCGAAAGGGGTTGAGAAATAAGCAAAAGATTTAACCAATGGAGAAAAGGAAGGTAAACAAGAGGACAAGTCGCCGGAGTCAGATCGTAAACTGAACCTGGCTAATCTAGGAGCAGGCAAATGGGAAGGGGGGGGGGGGGGGGGAGAGGGGGAGAAAGGAAAAATAGGAAAAAGTAAGAATACGCACACTGGTGCGTCCTAGGTGGCTGGGCTATTGCCAATGGCAGCCTGTGAGAAACCACGCTACTTGGGAAGGTGGAAAGCAGGCATAATTAAAGACACTGCTTGTGCACACCAACAGGGTTAAGCAATAGTTAGCCATCAGGTCTACTACAGGGGACACAGTCACAGTGGGGGAATTGAACTGTCAATAAGCTTTCACTGCTCGGACCCCTGTTCATAAACTGAATCAGTGTTGCTAGAAAGAGTGGAACTGTGTCTCAGAAAGAGTGCAATCCTGAGATAAAAGGGACATTGCAAGTGCGTTCTGTAAGCCGCATTTCTATGAGACTGAACTGCCAGTAATAGAGTGATAAAAGGGTATTCCCATCGCAGGAATCCTACTTCAATGTGTTCGAAATCACAAAACAATGCACTCACCCATAAGATGTTTATGTCCTAAATACTCCGTTCTTTGGATATTGCAGATATTGATTCCTCTGCCCTCTGGTTGTTTACTGCTTGTTGCCAGGGAAATAGACAATCTCTTCTAAAGAAAGAGCAGGTTAGGCCGGTGCTTGTGCATTCTTTCATCTGTATCTGGTGGCCGGGATCTCAGGAGCGCATGTGCACTAACCTTCGGCCCGGCCGCCAGCTACTGTTGTGCTCTGATGTTTCTTTCCATAGAAGAGGCGGACAATTTCTCTGGCAATAAACAGTAAACAACCAGAGAACAGAGAATCAAAAGCTGCAATATCTGGAGAACGGAGCAGTTTGGAATTAAACATCACATGGGTGAGTGCATCGTTCTTTGATTTCGAACACATTGATATGGGATTTCTGAGATAGAAATACCCCTTTAAGACTTGATAAGAAAGTCTTATTAGATATTGGCTTATAGCACATGGTGAATCGAAGGTTAAGGTCCAATTCCTCTATCATTGTTCTATTATTTATTTTTATTTCTATGTTCTTAAGTAAAAATTGTACACCTTTGTTACTCCATCTGCTGCATATTCTGACGCATGCGTTGCTATGCCTTTAGGGCTTATTCACACGGGCGTCTGCGTTTTTACGTTCGCCTGGCTAGCTTAGCAACTAGCTCCGCCCTAGTACCGCCCCTTCCATTGCAAACAGCTGTCAAGGGGCAGAGAGGAGGAGAGAAGGGGGAGGGAGTTTAGCAGTCATGCTGCTAAACTCCCTCCCACCTTCCTTCTCCGGCAGCTACCATTGGTTCCCATAGGAGTCTATACAGCCGCCGCCCTATTCCGGCCAGAAAGATAGTTCCAGGACTATCTTTCCTGCCCGGCATAAAAGCGCCCGGCCAAAATGCACTATCTTGGCCAGCCAGGAGCTTTTAAGTGGCGGAAAATCGCCTGTTTGATCTGATGCATTGGAATCTAATGCATCAGATGGTAGCGTATATTGGCCGGCCGTGAAAACGGCAGCCAATATACGCTTGTACGAAAAAAAGCCTTATCCACAACAAATACATTCAAGCTCACTTCAGAGAACTGTCTACTGATTTCTTAGCCCATCCAATAGGCAATTTAATATGAGCATAGAAAGTTGGAAAGGAAAATAGATGAATGTAGACACTGGACTCTGCATAGCATTCTTGAGAAACATGATATTGTTATTTGTCAGTCATAGATTTTAGTAACTGACCCATGGATTAACCAATTAACATTTAGTTTTTGCTTCTGGATCAACATGTCATTAAATCATAGCTTGAACTTGATGGCTTGGTCAAGAGAAGTGAAGAGAATATGATAAGAAATCATTATTCAATCTTTAGAGAACTTTCTATGGAACCAACATAGAGTTTTCCTTGCTGTTGTACCACATACACTATCTTACCAAAAATAATTGGACACCTGAGCATAAATCAAAGTAGTATTTATTTCCATATGTTAATACTTAGTTTGGCCTCATTTGGCGCTAATGACATCGGATACTCTCTGTGGTATACTTTCTACTAACATCTGATACACTTCAGCTGGTATTTCCATCCATTCATCCTGCTAACATCTGGCAAGTTCTCTTAAAGAAGATGGACACTGTTCATATTACGTGACTCAATGTTTTAGTTTGTCTCAAAGATGTTCAGTAAGTTCAGATCGGGCTCTGAGCAGCCAGTCCAACGGTGGAACAACCATATTCTCAAACCAACATAAAACAGCGTTGGATTTGTGACGAGGCTCATTGTCTTGTTGGAAGTATGGCCAACCATTCCCAGAGTATTACCACATTGTCGGCAGCACATTATTGTCTAGAATGTGAAGGTACACCTCCGTGTTCATGGTTCTTGTCACTACAACCAACAGACCAAGACCATGCCATGTAAAAAATCCCCAGACCATAATGGAACCTCCACCTTACTTAACTGTTCGCACAAAACACTCGGGCAGAAGACGTTCCCCAGGATCCTTCACATCCAGGTTCCTGCATCTGATTAAAAGATGGAGTAGTGTGATTCACCATTCCATAGAATGTTCTTCCATTACTCAACTGTCCAATGACGACGCTCTTTGCACCATTGTGGATGGGCCGATGCATCTTCTTTGAGAGAACTCAGCAGACGTTTGCAGGATGAATGGAGGGAGATACCAGGTGAAGGGTGTCAAACGTTAGTAGAAAGTTTGCCATAGAACGTATATGATGTCATTAGAGCTGTAGGAGCCCCACTAAGTATTAACATATGAAAATAAATACTACTTTTGCTTCTTGTTCAGGTGTCCAATTACTTTTTGTGGGATAGTGTACCTTGAACCTTTCCTTGGAATCCTACAGATCAGATCTTCCCACTAAATCTACCATAGACCTCTTGTAAGACAGCAACTTTCCTTTTTTTTGGAGGTTCTGAGAATTGGAGACATAAGGGAGACTAGGATTTACCCAGAATTCCTGCGTTTAATAACCTTTACGGATCACGCCGACTATACTATACAGCATTTTTCCAGTTTTTACCGTCAATGAACTGGAAACAAAGTGGTTAACTCCGACCTCATGGTCTGATTTCCCCTGATGATAAATTTTCTAACACCGTCTAGCGAAGAATTTCATTACACAGAGTACACAGACAGAACGTGGAGGATAGCACAGGTGACAATCAGGCCGCACACCTTCTTTTTCTTCTTAGTGCGTAATAACATGGCCAAGGGGCACCTGGGAATCTTCTTCTGAGTGACTTTTCCACCTTCAATAATAAGGACGGTTTTGTGTATCTAGAGCAGTGAATGGTTAAAACGGGACAGATCAGTTCTGCTCTTATTAAATATTGGAATCAATCATTGCTATAAATCTGCAGCTACTGGGAATCAATCCTCCTGCCATGGGATAAAAAAAAAGCAAGAAATAGCAAAAAAAAAAAAAATTTCAATTTTTTGGCACACTTTGGACTGTAAATAGTTAAGCTTTCATTCAGATGTTGCTGCCTTTTTAAAAACGCATCCTCATCAATGTTCTGTAGACCGGTGACACACGAGTGTATTCTGGCCGCGTTTATGCATCCGTCATACTCAAGAATGTCCCGTCCTGACCGCGGGTATCCTGACCCAAACTCATAGGTTTCTACGATAATCCGAGTTTGGCCAGTTTCAGACGAGTGTATTGTAACACACCTATAATGTGGATCTGTATTACGGACGTGTTATGGTGACATTACAACCGGATGTCATCAGCATTTGATCAGCCTTCGCCTCCGTATATTTTTGCTGCTGGATAAATACCCATTGAACACAATAGCAATATGGAGGCAAAAATGGGCAAAAATAGGTCATGCTGCCTTGTAAAAAAAAATGGCCGTGAAAAATCCAGCCATGCGAATAGATACATAGCTCCGTATTATGGTCCCCCAACACGGGCCAAGTTAGGTTTGCCAACTTGCCGGTAACTCATTGGTCTGGCTGGTGATTAATATGGCTATTTAGTTTTCACCGGCCATATTAATGACTAGTATAAGATAAATGTCAGCTGGGAGCGGGGCCGGGCAGCCATCCAATAGCATCTAGGATTTCACTCACTCTGTCCAGCATCCGTCGAGCCGCTGCTTTTGTAATGAGAAGCTGTGATCACTGACCTCTTCTCCCGGAGTCTACCTCCCATATGAAGCCGCAGATACCGGGAGGAGAGGTCAGAGGTCACGTCTCTTATCACAACAGCAGTAGCCAGACAGAAGCTGGACAAAGTGGGTTGATGCCTGGCTGCAGGTTTAAGGTAGGTAGGGCACAAGAAGAGGTCTGTATTACTACTGGGGGCCACTACTGAGGCCATTATTACGATTGGGATCACTATTGGGGGCACTGTTACTATTTGGGGCCATTTATGGGGGCATTATTACTACTGGGGCCACTATTACTATTGGGGGCACTGTTACTATTGGGGCCACTTATGGGGGTAATATTACTACTGTGGGCACTTTTACTATTTGGGGCCACTTATGGGGGTACTATTACTACTGTCGACACTGTTACTATTGGGGCCACTTATGGGGGTACTATTACTACTGTCGACACTGTTACTATTGGGGCCACTTATGGGGGTAATATTACTACTGTGGGCACTTTTACTATTTGGGGCCACTTATGGGGGTACTATTACTACTGTCGACACTGTTACTATTGGGGCCACTTATGGGGGTACTATTACTGTTGGGGGCACTATTACTACTGTGGGCATTGTTACTATTGGAAGAACTTGGAGAGACACAATTACTAGTTGCAGCCACTAAAATAACACCCCCTTTTACCTTGGCTGGTATTTTTTTTATGATAAAGATGGCAACCCTAGACCAAATCCAGAGGTAAAATATGCTTGGCCAGGATACCCAGGATATCGATGGTTAGGTTGAGGCACTCAAAAATACCTCACCTAGAAGAAGTTGTCGGAATCAAATGAAACTTTGTATGTGTGATTGTAATGTATTGGCTAGTGGCAGAGGTCAGCTATCACGCGTCTGCGCGTTTAATTCTGCGCGTGCGCTGATGGTTACTGCAGCAGCCAGATAGAATGCACGGACTCACTCGTCATGCCCCGAGCGTGCGCACTACCACGGTGGGGCTCTATTGCTTTAGGCTGACATGAGAGTAGTATCACGCGATCTCTTTCTGAATCTCACGCATGCGTTATTAATCACTATGGATACCCATGTGTTCAATCATGAGGGGACAGTGTCTTCTCTATGATGGTATACAGTGGACACCTGCCTCTGGGGTATGTTGATTACATCTGAGCTCTAAGCAATGTGGGTGGGCTCTCTTTTAACTAATTGTTTGGTGATTGACTTTTGCTTTATTGGGTGTGTATTTATACTGGTGTGGGGACAGATAGCAGTGACTTGACAAAGACTGCACAAGACAGTCGAAACGTTGTCTAACTTATGTGCAACTAATAAAGATGAAGCACTTTTAATGAAGCTGTGAGCATTTCACCTTCTTGGTACCCCGGAGGCGACCTTAATTTTGAAGTAATACATTTTGTTCACACGGATCACAGAACTACATCCATTCTGAGCCTGCATCACATACTTTATCCCCGAGAAGAACTGTCTGACTAATACATAAAACGTAACGTTTATTAAATAATAAAATAAAATTCATGGACGAATACATACACAAAGTATTTAAAAGCAACACCCAAGGGTGATGAAAGCAACCTTGTGTTTGAGACCTGAGGTACCTCAACAACCTCCTTAAAGACAAAGTGCTTGAACATACATCACCTACTGTCTATGTGTCATACGTCTTCGTGGTGTTAGTACGTATGGCTACAGACCTCTAATTGTAATGTATATATAGAAGGTAATGTTCAGAGTTGTAAAGAGGCAGTGCATCGACAGATTATGCCTCCTTCATCTCGCCTTATACCGAGTGGGATATATCAAAGTTCACTTATAGGGCACAGTAGAACTATATTGTCACCTCTCAGGTTCACAGTGAATTGACCCTAGGGTGAAATCCCTAGATAGTAAATACTCAAAGGGGTGAATATGACTTATATCACCGTTGGGTATATTTTATTCTGTTAGCCCTGGGTAACGACACTAGTGTAACATTATGCAGGTTGATATTACTGCATTAGGTACACCCATTCAGCGCGTATATTTGTATTACTGCACTTAGTGCACCGACATGCAGACTGGTATTGTTGTATTCAGTACACTCTTGTATTGCTGCACTAAGTGTACCAACATGCAGACTGGTATCACTGCATTAAGTACACTCCTTATTGTTACTGCACAAAGTATATTAGTGATTCTATTTTACTAATCTCTATATGGATAATCTCTTTCTAATCGGATAATCTCTTTCTAATCAACGCGTTTCCGCAACAGGTACTTTCGCCTGTTGTTTCATCAGGACAGAAAGCAATACTCCAAGGCTGGGACCTAGATGACTGGTCTCTTAGTCTTAAGGAGTTTCTAGCCTAACTTATAGATAACATATGCCCAACACTCCACCGGATACAACAGTGGAGAGTAAGGGTTAAGTTGGTTTAAGTGCAACAGCCCATAAGTTCAGGGCACAACTTGTAGCACAGGTAGCTACATGGATAGAGGCAGCAATGGTAAGTGAAACTAAAGCTCCAACTTAAATACTTATAGCTCCGCCCACATTGGTCATGTGGAAATGTCTCTGGCCCCAATCAGGTCCTTAGAACTCCAACACACCCTCCCTGTGACGTCAGTCCGTTATTGCGTGATCAGGTGGCCACTCCGAGTACCTCCCACTCATCTCGTCAGTTCATACAGCGCGACCGCGTCATCACGCTAGGCCGTATCACGTCATGACGCCCGTGCTGTATCCCACTATCGGGGATGCGTTGCCAGGGCATGGCGTGCTGACGCGAACATCTTGCGACGAAATCCGTCGCAGCGTCAAAGTCGTCGCTATCCACAGCCAATGGGAGTAGGTCACCAGCCCCTCCCATCTCTTAGTGTCTTAGCGCATGCGCAGAACCTCCGAATATGAACTTAGTCTTTGGTAGGTTAGCGCATGCGTATAGAGGTTGGGATTGGACTTGGTTAGTTATCCGGTACTCAGATGCATCCCTGATACCAGAGATGTCCTGCATAGATAAAGATGACGTGAAGGGGTAAGTGTGGTGTCTAGAGACATCTAGGTCCACAGTCCAATAATAAAAGAGGTCACAAATCTCCGTGTCTTGATTTCTTTGATTTAAATTCATATCGGAATACCTGCACACATAAAGGTAAGTTTATTCATCCAGCATCTTATGACTTATAGCTGGACTATCCCACCATCGTGTTAATTTTGTTCTCTACATCATTGATCTAATCTCTAGTGTCTTCACTGGGGGGAATCCGGCAGCGCACATGGAATCTTACAAGGGTCCATTTGATGGACACCGATACTAGTGTGTATACATAAATAGTCATGGCCCTATTGTCTTGGCATATTTTCATAGAGTGAAAGAGACAGGTTAATCCCATTATCATGGCATCAAAACGGGGACTCTTATTACCATGCAGCGACGGCACAGTCAAATGCAGGGAACCATGCATATAGAGATGAAGGATATTTGGTTTGATGTTATTGTGGTTCTCAAATAAATGAGGTAAATGAAAGAGTTTCATTCAGGCCCTTGGGTGCACATGTATCCAATCTATATATCCATGTGCATTCTTTCTGTAATAGCCTTTTGTCCAAGTTGCCTCTTCTTCCATTGTCCCTAACGCATTCGATGCCCCGAAATGTCACCAGATCTGGATTACTGTCATGTACCTCTTTCATATGTACTGCTAAGCTTGTTTGCTCTTTTCTATTGATGTTCCCAATGTGGGCTAACACACGACGCCGTAGTTGCTGTTTAGTCTTCCCTATGTATACCAGTGGACAAGGACATGAAGCCAAATAAATTACTCCGCTCGTACGACAGTTAATGAACTCTCTAATACTGTACATTTTCTGTATGGAAGGGCTTGTAAAGGTAGTACTTTTTGGCATGTACTTACATGCTTTGCAGCTACCACATGGAAAAGAGCCCTTTGGGGCTTCTGCTGGAAGCCATGTTGGATTTATTGGTATATGGGACAAGTGGCTGTGTACGAGTCTATCCCGCAGATTCCTGCCTCGTCTGTAGGTTACAAGAGGCCTACTGGGCAAAAATTCTCTCAGATCACTATCCTTCATGAGGATATCCCAATGTCTCGTGAGTATGTTTCGAACATCTTGTGACTTATCGTCAAAGCAACCAATAATTCGCGTTAACTCAGATGTGGACTTTTGTTTAGGTTCCAGTAGATCTTCTCTCCTCAATTCAGTAACCATCATCTCTGATTCTTTGATGATTCCTTCTGGATATCCTCTGTCTCGGAATCGTTTATGCATCTGAGAGGTGACAATATAGTTCTACTGTGCCCTATAAGTGAACTTTGATATATCCCACCCGGTATAAGGGGAGATGAAGGAGGCATAATCTGTCGATGCACTGCCTCTTTACAACTCTGAACATTACCTTCTATATATACATTACAATTAGAGGTCTGTAGCCATACGTACTAACACCACGAAGACGTATGACACATAGACAGTAGGTGATGTATGTTCAAGCACTTTGTCTTTAAGGAGGTTGTTGAGGTACCTCAGGTCTCAAACACAAGGTTGCTTTCATCACCCTTGGGTGTTGCTTTTAAATACTTTGTGTATGTATTCGTCCATGAATTTTATTTTATTATTTAATAAACGTTACGTTTTATGTATTAGTCAGACAGTTCTTCTCGGGGATAAAATTTGAACTTTGTTTGGAAGTAAAGTGCATCACGTACTGGACTAATGGAGCCTCCCCTCAAGGTTTGAGGTACGTCTGGGTGCTGCTGTCACCTACATTTTTTGCATCTCTCCTGTTGATTGTAGCGTTGATATAAGTAAGTGATTATAATATTAGACTAAAAGAATGATTTATTGCTGAAACCTGAATGGAGGCTCTAGTACTCTGTTGTACCGCCTCTAGCTTGGATACAAGATGTGATAACGGAAGGGCATGGAGGCATACAGGTTCCGTATGGTATCCTGCAGCATATCGCTCCACATTTGATGTAATTGAGCCTCTAGAGCCTGCAAAGTTGTAGACTGTCGAAGTTGGAGCCCCAGATCGTCCCATACATGTTCTATTGACCATAAATTTGTCGATCGGGCAGCCACGGAACTGTGGCAATGTTGTGGGGGCATTCCTGTGACCCCCTTGTGAATGCGGCCGAGCATTATCCTGCTGGAAAATACTTCTTGGGAGTCGCCATGACAGGAACACACGTGGCTGCAGGATGTCCTGAACATATCGCTGAGCGGTCATTGTCCCTCGTACCACTACTAGGGGAGACCAACTGTCGTATGTGATGGCCTCCCAGACCATCACACCAGCATTGGGGGCAATCCACAGCAATGTCAGGATTGAGGGGCTCACCCCTAGTTTTACAGACATGAACACGGTCGTCATCAGTGCCCAAACTAAACCTATTCATTGCTGAAGACAACCCGGTTCCGTTCCGTAGTAGTCCAGTTTAGTCGTTCATGACACCACTGCAAACAGAGGTGATGGTGTGTGTCAAAGGTAGAAAAAATTGAACTATATGGTACGACCTTGTTAGTCTTTGTCCTGCTACACAGCAGAAATCACAAACGAGTTAGAACTCCCTACCAGTACATTACTGATAGTTGTATTGTTACATCTGAGCCAAACAGCAAACACCTTGTCTGGATCGGACATAATAGTTGTCCTAAAAGGACGGATATAGACACAATTTATAAACATGGAGAACAAAACCACCAATAACGAAACTAAACAGTGGGAAAAGGGAAATCTCACTCTATCATACTAGTAAGAGGAAACCCCTACCTAAAAGCAGGGTGATTGCCCTGTCGAGGGCGGCCCCATGTCTGGGACCTGGTAGCAACCAACACTGTCCCTAAGTGGTATCAAGGAGGTGACAATTGACAGATGCAAATAACAATAGTCACATCAATACTAAAAAGTAGATGTTGCAGAGGAATAACGAGCTCCATCAGAGAGGAGGGGCCAAGACAACTGTACAACACTAACTGTTGACTGTCCAGCTGGGGAAACTACCTACCCATTGACCAACCAAACCCCATACCAGTCAATGATCTGTACATGTTGGTGCCCGACGCCGAATGATCGAATACATGCGCTGACTCTGCGATCACATGGGCCGGGGCTGATGTCATGACATCACCCCGTACCCACATCCTGGATGTGCCTGGCATGCTACAACAGGTATTTGCCCATTGTGTTTAGTAATTGCAGGACCTGCAGCTTAAAGAGGCTGTCTAAGATTATAAATTGGGGTTTGATATTTCCCAAAAGAGCCCACTCTTGCCCACAGGTTGTGTCTGGTACTGCAGCTGAGCTCCATTCATGCCAATGGTAAACGGCTATAATTATTATTATAAGAGATACCGCTACCCCTTAAATCCATTATATATTAATGTTTAGGGTCAAGCAATGATATAACCAGCAGGATATCTGTTGTTGGGTAGATGAATAAGAAGTGACAGGAATATTTTTTGTATCTAATTAACATAACATAATAGAAAGTGATCATTTCCGTATAAGAGAGCTGTTACTTGTCAACTCACCGCCACCATCTGCGCGTTATCTGTCCTCAGTCGCTGTCAATACTCTTAACGCCTTCCTGTGATTTCCATCATATCTCACTCATGATTTTAAAAAAGCTGCATTGCTTTTAATAATCTGAATTATCGGCGTCTCTTACTGTGGTTCCAGTCTTAAGACTTCTTGAGGTTGGGAATTTAAAGGACATGCTACATGCTAGAATATTGTGTCATGGGTTTTGTGGTGGATGGGTTAGAAATTACAATTTTATTGTCCTTGAGCCAAGACTGTGAAAATCAGAAATGTTGAGCCAACGTTGCACATTTGCCAGTTGAAGCTATAATTGTATTCATTAGGGTTGTAGTAAAGCACGGGGCCGTAGAGCGTAAGTCAGTGCACCCTGCAGGGTGTTCCCCATGTATTACGTTGCTCATTCTACCATCTGGGAAGCACGGCACGTTGTAAGAGACACAAGGCTATGTGGTTGTTTGTGTTCTACAACTGCAAATTGCAAAAATTGTTGTTGCCCCTATCTGTACTATTAAAGTTGTAGCCAAAGAGGCATTTGTCGCAAGGCCTTGAACCAACAGGGATCTTGGCTACTCTCAAAACAGCCCAGGTCTCCCCCGCCCCCCTTCCTATTCGTTGGCCGTAGCTACATGCAACACATGGCCCCAGCCACCAGCTTGTAGAAGTGCACCAGGCAGATGTAGGCTGGGGGCGAACACCCCTTAAGGTCCACTTGACCAGATAATCTTCCTCTGTGTGACAGGGTCTTGTTGAGCTACATAAATAATACTTCTCTTGGTTCTATCTCTTTCCTTCTAATTTTCTGAGTCAGCCAATTGGCACCCCCTGCAACACAATTGCTTAGTTCTGCCACTGTATTATGTACTGAGCTTGGTTCTCATGCTAAATTTATGTACTGAGCTGTTGTGGTATCATATTTATATTATGAGATTGGTTCTGGTGCTATATTTATGTACTAAGGTTGGTTCTGGTTCCGTATTTATGTTATGAGCTTGGCTCTGGTACTGTTATTATGTACTGAGGTTGGTTTGTGCAGTATTTATGTTATGAACTTGGATCTGGTGCTGTAACTAAGTAATACGGTTGGTGTGTGCTGTATTTATATCATGCCCTTGCTTCTGGTGCTGTATTGAGGTTATGAGCTTGGTTCTGTTTCTGTATTTATGTACTGATGTTGGTTCCTGTTCTGTATTTATGTTATGAGCTTAGTTTTCGTGCTGTATTGTTTATGAGCTTGGTTCTAGGGCTCTGTTATGAGCTTGAATCTGTTATCGTAACTATGTAATAAGATTGGTTTGTGTTGTATTTATGCTATGAGCTTGCTTCTGGTACTGTATTTAGGTTATGAGCCTGGTTCTGATGCTGTATTTATGATATGAGTTTGATTCTGGTATTGTATTTTTGTATTCAGGTTGGTTCTGGTGCTGTATTTATGTTATGAGTTTGGTTCTGGTATTGTACTTTTGTATTCAGGTTGGTTCTGGTGCTGTATTTATAGTATGAGCTTGGTTCTGGTGCTGTATTTATCTTATGTGATTGGTTCTGGGTTTGTATTTATGTTATGAGCTTGGATTTGGTATTGTAATTATGTACTGAGGTTGGTTTGAGCTGTATTTAGGCTATGAGCTTGGTTTTAGTGCTTTATGTTGTAAGCTTGTTTCTAGTGCTGTATTTAGATTCTGCGCTTGGTTTTGGTACTATATATATTATGAGTTTGGTTCTGGTGCTGTATTCATGTTATGAGCTTGGTTCTGGTGCTGTGTTTATGTTATGAGATTGGTTCTGGTACAATATTTTTTTTTCATGAGTTGTTCTGGTATGGGTATGCTGCTATCTTGTTGCCTTCTGGACAAGCAGAATACAGGCAGACTGCTTTTCAATACAATATTGTTATGATGGGGTCACAAAACAAAAATTCTGCACAGGTTGCCATCTAGCCCTATAAGGCCGACACTGTATGTTTTAGGTATCTGAAGGACAAAGTGCTGGACGGGGTGTATATCGCACCAAGACACTGAGTCTGGGTGAGATAGAAGTCCTTTCCAGAACTTCCTGTTGGTCCCAGTTAGCTCAGGTTAAAGAGTTCGTTACTGGGGCATAAAACACTGCAATACCCTGCAATCAGGGTCAGAAGTCAGTGTGGACTCCTGATCACCCTTACTGGGAAACTGCTGCCTGTGGTTTTGTACTTCAGGAAGAGACCGTCCTGCCAGCACTCTGAGTGGTGCATTCACGCCTGTGATATGCTGAGGGGACTGTGTGATATGCTGCGCTGTATTTGACGTTTTGGAACCTATTTTATATGAAGCTACAATAAAACTAAAGTAAGTTTTATGGACTTGTACCGGTGTGTCATTGCTGGCCCCGCCCCCAACACGGACATTGCTACAATGTACTCAAGCTTGTTATCTAGTATATTTAATTGTCTTTATCTAAAGGCTCCTGCTAGATAAAACCATAAAGCCCCGCAAAGATTATCGCTGAAAATTCGTTCAAATGACTGACAGTTTGAGCGATTATTTTGCATAAACTACTAATGGGCACTAATGCCCATTACTAGCTTATTAGCTTAATTTGCATGTAAATGATGCTCACTTCCCTGTATGCAGATAATAGCAGGTGGTCTGTTATCTGCATACAGCCCCTTTGTTCTGCAGCTGTAAACAATGTTATCAGCGCTCCTGTGGAGAACTCAGCCTGCGGTCCCTGCTATCACAAACAATGGATTTCATGCTGAAGATGAAATCCATCGTTCTGCAGAAAAGCAAACGATGGTAGGATTTACACACAACAAGTATCGCTCAAAAGCCATCGTTTGAACTAATTTTGAGTGATAATCGTTGCGTGTAAATCAGTCTTTACTTGTAAGGAATCCTTTTACAAGGCTCAATCTGTGCCATTTAATGAGCATTGGTCATTGAGGTTGGCACCTGTGTTTCTGACCTTCGCATAAAACAAATCAGTATGTATGAGCAACAAATAATTGTTCATGTGACTGTTCTCTATACAGTTTCATCTCTGACGGCAGCACACTTCCCGTTCACATAGCAAGATGTGCTGCTGACAACGATGGTTTATAGTGCTGCAAAAAAGTTGTGATCAATTGACAAACGCCCATGTGAATAACCTCATAGGATTTTATGGGTCCATGTGCTCTAAGATTACACTGGGACCCCAAACTTTAATTTCTATATGGAGCTTCTCCTCATCGTAGTTTAAGCAAATAGAAAATATATAATATATCCAAAGGTGGTCAAATGCCTTGATTCATCCTGGTTACAGTATGTTACGTTCATGCGGGTTGTAGAAACGACCCACCTCATGGACGTCACAGACATGTCTTACCAAGATGTTACGCTTTTCCATGAGGGACAAATATAGGCATCCTCTTAAAGTCTAGAACACGAAGAACACAAAAAGGGTCACAAAAATGCAGGGGAACGCTATCCCTAACCAACTTTGGTGTGATGGACCCTACCTAAAAGTGGAGTGATTGGCATAGTCTGCCCTAGATGGAGGATAGGGAAGAATATAGAGCAGATGGAAATGCTATCTATATAACAGAGCTAGGAAAGAGGTGAATAAACCCAAGAGTAAAGGTGAATTTATACACACAGATGATCGCTCAAAATTCATCATTTGCTTTAGCTACTAATGGGCTATTTTAGCCTTTTAATTCTTCAGTGCATGTATTTAGAGAACAGTGTGTGGTCTGTTCTCTAAATACATCACTATTGTTCTCCAGCGGGACAGCAGCTGTTAAAGAATGTTATCAGCGCTGCCCGCAGAGAACTCAGAGTGCGGTCCGTTTTATCAGGGACGGTGGATTTCATGCTGACCTGTAGTCAGCGATGGACGGTAAGTGCGCGATGAACACACATTTACACGCAACGATTATCGCTCAAAAGATGACTTTTGAGTGAATTTTGAATGATAATTATTGTGTATAAAGGGGCCTTAAAAGTATCACCACTGGTACTTATCTGCCCCCTTAGGCAGGAGAATAACCAGCATGCATGTAGAGGCGGGCCAGAGTAGATATATTTCCATTATGGCTGATTGGCCAGCTAGGAGAAACACCTCGCTGTTGACTAATCATATCATACACGACAAAAGGTATTTTTTAGCAGGGACTAGAAGAACATTAAACACCAAGGGATTCGCGATAGACGACACCTAAGGGAACTTCTGCTGTGACAAGAAAGACCAAAGGATTCCGATCAGATAATAATATTAACCTTTCTTTGTATAGCACCAACTTATTCCGTGGTGCTTAATCAGATGATCCCTAAGGGAAATTCTGCATTGACAGTGAAGAGCCATGTAGCCCCGAAGGTGCAGTCATGTAGACCTGGACTGACATCACTCTGGCTCCACTTCCTGCTTGCGGCTGCAACACCGTATGGTTTCCATATTGTAGCAACTAGTGCCTATAGATATATTTCTTATGCCATGTAAGACAGGTTTAACCTTCTTGTGTTAGCTCCTTTTTTTTTTTTACATGGGCACCCATGGTGACAATTGTATATAGTCATGTGACAAATAAGCTCCACCCAAGGTCTTGATCGGATCTTGTCCTGATCGGTCAGACCCCGGTCATCTTATCACATGGCGGGCTGCAATCTGTTTTTTAAAACCTCTTTAAAATGATGCATATGCAGTGTAATATTGCAGTAGATGAAGGAGCGCAGGACATGATCCTCTCCTCCATAGTCTCACCGGTGAGAACGGCAGCCGTCTCATCTGTCAGTATATACTGCAGGATAAACATTGGGGACATGGAACAGATAGAGAGCAGAAGCCTATGAGCATTAATATTCCAAATACGACAAAAATCACATATAATTTTACTTTCAGTTGGGGGAAAGATAGATGGGGGAGGAGGGGCAGGAAGACAGATCAATCTGGAAGTTTAATATATGTGCGGGAGAGAGCGGTGTGTGCAGTAGGATTATAAGTAACCTTGCTATATGGTGCTGTCCGTGAGTTAGAGGAGGGCAGGCGGATAACCCAGATTGTCCCCAGGGGGATGAGGTGAGAAATTAGTAGGGCCAATTTCCTGTCTGATTGACGCGAAGGTACACACAGCCCAGGACAGATCGATTAGCAGGATTTGTTAGTGGGAAACGGGCGTTTTTTTTAGCGGGTCTATGCTAACGATTCAAGGGAGGGCTGGAAAGCTAAAAAGCAGATTCTACATACGAAGCGCTAAGGGAGGATTAGCAAGAGATATGGTAGAAAATACCAAAAAGGCACAAAGAATGACAAGTTAGTATGGCATTTGTTTGTTAACTCTTCGCCTGCCTTGTCATCTTTATCTATAGCTGGGACCTGTGCCCTGTAAGTCCTGTCTTAGTACATGTCTGATCAAGAACATAAGTCAAATGGGCCCCAGGGCAGAATTAGAACTTGGTCCTCCCAAGGTCTGAAGACTAGTTTACCCTCTTTGTACCTTTACAAAGTAATGGTGCCCCGGTTGAGCCCCCACACAATATTAGTCCTCTGATACTGACAGTAATAGTGCCACCATTGTGCCCCCATACAGTAATAAAACCTTTTGTCTCCCCACATAATAATGGTGCCCCTTTTTGCTCTTACACAATAATATTGCTCCACTACTGACTGTAATCGTGTGCCCATACAGTAACTGTGCTCCCTTTGTGTCCCCTCCTAGTATTAGTGCCCACTTTGTGCCCCCACACAGTAATAGTGCTCACATACTCTAATAGTTCTCCCATACAGTAATAGTGCCACCACTGTGCCCCCATACAGTAATAATAGCTCTACTGTGCCCTCATGTACCAATAATTTGGCTATTGTGGCCCCATATTGTAGGGCCCCATATTCTAATAGTGCTCCCATTATGCCTCCATATCTTAATTGTGCCCCCATTGTGCCACCATATACTACCCCCATTGTGCTTCGATATATAAGTGGTACCCCCTTTATCAAATAGTGGCTCTATTATGCTCCTATACAATAAGAGTGCCTCTATTGTGCGCCCATATACTTATCATTTGGCCACTGCAACCTGTTATTGTAATAGGACTCCATACACTAATACTGTCCTAATATGATAATAATATCCCTTTATACTAATTAAAATAAGAACAGACAACCCCACCTAATACCACTTCCTACGAGGAGCCTACCCTTTTCCATTGGCTTCAGCCCTTCACAGGTGGCATGATACTGTGATGCTGTTGCACTACCTGAAAGCCTAACGACCCCTAAGTTCTGACCAATGTAGGACTGAACCAAGGAGCCAGAGAGATCCTCCTTAGTTTTCAACTGGATCTCCATCCCGAAGACTCAGGTTGAAAAGTTGTGCTTACCCAGAAATCCAGCTCTCCAGGAAATGAACCTCCTCCTCATCCTCCAGGCCCGGTTACGGTCACACTCCCTACCACCGCAGTCATTATACCCTGTGTCTGATACATTTGGTGGTTTCTATAACTGCCATTTATATACTTGGAGATTTCGAAGGGATAATGTTTCTCCTTGTGGAGATTTGGCCGACATAGAAAGTCTTACAGGCAATGTGTCATGGGAAAAGGTATTCAAATTAGCTCTCCTCTAGAAGGAATAAATGTCACAGTGCACAATTTAAATGCTATATTAGCAATGAAAGACATATAGGGTGTGCCTGAGCCTTCATGCCTTGATCCAAATGATGCCTGATGGACCTTGGTGATGTATGTTATTCTATTATTGCCATACAACCTCACTGGCAGCCCCGAATGGAGAGCCAAACCCATAGGTGACCATGGCCTCAATTTGAAAAAAAACCCCAAAAAAACACGATTAGGCTTGCAACCCAGCAAGTAAACTACTAGCCTGGCTGGTGATTTACTCTAGAGGCCAGTGGCGGTATTTATTTTTAAGTGGCCATATCAATGGCTGGTAAAAAAAATAATTAGCAAGTGTGAGCACTTCTAGCAGGGCAACAACCACAGCAGCATTGGGGTGCTGCTGCAGCATTCACAGTAGATCCTTTGACTTCCCCCCAGTGTTTGCATTCCTGCATGAACTATACACAACGCAGATGCCAGGAGGAGGAGTGAAGATCTTCTGTGAGTGCTGCAGCGGTGTCCCGACAGGAACTTCAGAGTGAGGTATAACGTGTGTTGCTGTGGTTGTTGTTCGCAGTTCAGTGGTGGAGAAGGCACTAAAGGGAGCACTATTAATTCTGGAGCCACTAAAGGGGAAACGATAAATAATGGGGTCACTAAAGAGGGCAACTTTTACTGCTGGGGCCATTAGAGGGGACCACTATTACTAATGGGGACATTAAAGGGGACACTATTACTGTTGGGCCACTAAAGGGGGCCAGTATTACTACTAGGGCCACTTAGAGGGGGGCCATAATTACTGCTGGGGCACTAAAGGGGGCCTTTATTACTGCTGGGGCCATTAAAGGGGGGCACTATTACTGCTGGGGTTACATTACTACTGGGGGCTCTGTTACTACATGGATCCCTAAAGGGACACTATTACTACTGGGTCCACTAAAATAACAGAAGTAAAAGCATACTTTATGATAAGCCCCACCCCTAACCACACCTCTAAACCTCACACCTTTTCGCTTTGGCTCATATGTTGGTTTTTTTTGTGACAAAAATGGACAATATAAAACAAATATGGACGTATAAAACAATGTACATAATAAATCTGTATTCACCCAATAAAGCTCTTAGATTCCTGTTGCACTAATGCAAAGTAAAGTTTAATGTCCGTGATTTCCGGAAATTGTACGCTTTTGCAAAATCGACAGCTTGCCATGTCAATCGGCTTTACTGCGTTATCAAATGTTTACGTAAACGAATGCGATCTGATATTACGACTTCCCTTTATAACCCACCTTTTATCTATATGCAGATGTAAAATATAACGGCGTCCAATATAAATCAGCGCGCTGTGATCCCGTATTGCAGGCGCGGCGATGGATGATATATTTATCTAGCCTGTCTCCGCTATAATCCCCTTCTTTAATTTCTGGATTATGACATCTCTGTCTTCCTAAGAGTAGATTTTATCTCGGCTTCTTCCTCTCCATTCTCGTCACATCGGCGTATATCTTATCTTCCTCCCCCGTCGCTCTTCTTCTATGAGTCCTGAGCCCCCCTGTCTTCTTGCAGGTCCCCTCTGTATACCACGCTCCCCCACGATGGCTCTCCCTTCCTGTACTCTCTATCTCCCCTCATTAATTCCAGGAAAGGTTCCTCTGTCAGTTCTCTGCAGACCAGATACACAATTAGAATTTCCAATTCCTCCCCAACCCATCAATTCTCTAACAAGAGCAGATCCGTCTGTATACTCACTTTGTCTACACGTGTACGTATTGCTTACAGCACTAGGCCGTCTGCCGGTTAGAAGAGCCATTGACTAATGTCTGAATCACTTAATGTTAATAAGGCTTAAAGGAAACCTCTCATCCTCGGGGCAAGGCTTATCCATCCTACAAAGGAAGTCATACTGTGGGCCCCTGAATGGCTTAAAGAGGACTTGCCAACTCATCAGAGAAGTATATTTTAGTACATGCTCAGAGTCCTCTGAATTTTTAGAATTTTTCATTGTGCTGTTCCTCTGTTATTCCTCCTGGAAATCCCCTTCACTTTTTTAATGTATAAAGTGCATGCATATTACATCACTTGATATTGGGTCCCTATTGGGGCTCATAAGCTATATTCACCTATCTGTATGTTTTTAGTGGGGGAGAACATACAAACCCCTATTCAGCGTCGCAAGGCGACAGTGCTAACCACTGAGCCACCATGCTGCCCATGTGTGACTAAATTGACAGCTGGGTTTTTCCATTTCCCTTGTGTGTGTCCTAACACAGTCTGACACTGTTAACACTGATTGGACAGTGTCAGAGTTTGCGAGACACACCCCATTGACCAAGGGAACAGTAATACCCACATGTCAATTTTTTAAAATATATTTCTAGGAGGAATAACAGAGGGATACTTGAAGGACCACTCCAGCAAAAAACATATTTTTCCATCCTTTTTCCCCCCTCACCTGATTGCCTGTCACACTCTGGAGGTCTCTGCTGTGTATTCCAGTCACTTCCTTGCAGTGCAGCCCTCTGTTTGATGCATCTTGAGAGTGATTTTTTTTTTTTTTACTCTTACTTTGTTACTTTAATTTATCCCATGATGCATCAACCCAGCATTAGTTAAGACTATACCATTTTTATCTGCAGGGTAGGGGGCAGTTTAATTATCATTACCTTCTCTATTTACCTAAATAACCTACAGATCGTAAGTATACAGTAGGATGAGCTGTGATCTCCTCTATTACAACTGTGTGATAGTAGCTGTGTGATCATCATCAGTATCTGTACATTTTTGTGGTATAGCCATGTAACAGCATTACACAGATTGAGAAATTGACTAGAAAATGAATACATAACCCCAAGCAGATCTGATATGGTCAGAATTAAGATCAAATGACCATCTGAGGAAAAAGAGACCAGGAGGTTCAAAGGGCTCCAAGGTTAAGCCCGTGAAGCAGGAAGAGCAGTATGCTCTCCTATCATTGTAAGGGGCTACCCAGTTGATTTCAACTGTGCGGTTCATGCCATGCTGTAGTTACTAAAATTTATGGGGGTTTGTCGTGAATTTGTGGGATATGTGGGTTGTCGGGGATCTGGGCTGTAGCCGCTCGTTCTCACGTACCAGACCAGTTTCCGGGATGGTAGCAGTTGTTAGCTTGCTCCTGAGCATGGCTGGCTCCAGGTTTATGCGGGTCTTTGGGCAACAGAGCTTCAATAGGCCCTTTTGCAGTGTGTCACGGCACATGAGGCGGTAAATCTGCAATGGCACATATAGTGACCATATAGCATTAGATACGAGCTCTACACAGGGAGACTAATGTAGACGATATAAGTGATTACAGTACCATTATATCCAGTGATCACTGGTGACGCCCTCTCTGACTGGAGTTATTCTGTTCCCCTTTTCTTCTATATCTGGCCCCAACTGCCATGACAACTTCTCCCAGCCACAACTTGCCTCTGTGGAATTTGACACACAGACTTCTTTGGATTCTTGCTTTTTCATCACCCTCCCTACATTATCTACACCTTTACACAATCTTCCATTCTATAGTACGCAAGATAGTAATAATGCCACCTGTGGTATTGCACCCCTTAGTACTGTCCCCCCTGTAGGAAACATACAATAAGTGCTGCTTATAGTGACCCTCACATAGTAAAAGTGCCCCCGCTTAGCAATAATGCCTTCTTTATGTCACCATTCAATAATACACAATTTCGCCTCCGCTCAGTAATACTGCCCCTTTTGTCTCCATTCACTAATAATGCCCCCTTTCAGCAAAAATACCCCCATTCGCAAAATCTGAAAAATAATGCCCTCGTTTGTCTTCTCTGAAAAATACTGTCCCCAACGCCCCCCCCCCCCCCCCCCAATACAGTCCATACTCCCCTTCCATGTCGCTCCCATGCAGCTTTTATGGACGCGCTGTCACCCACTCACCTCCCCGTTGTGCAGTCATGTGACAATCATAAGACATAAGAGCAGGAATTGACTATAGTGATCATATGATTGTCACATGACTACACAACGCAGAAGTGAACAGGGCACACCGTGCCCAATAAAGCTGTCAGGGAGTCACACGGGAGATGAGTATGAACTGTTTTTTTCTTTTTATTAAACACAATTAAAATCCTGACCCAGCAGCCTGGGACCCTCTTTGACTCATCCCTGGTGGCCAGCATTTGAAGTGAGCCCCTCTGGCTCAGTTGACCTCAGCATCTGCCTGGGTTTGCCAGGTGTTGATGCCGGACCTACTCTTGAATGTTAGGACAGGAAACAGCGCAGCCCTCTGTAAGATGACTGCCTGCCATGAGTTTCCAGTATATTTTGCCCAATGGGCAAACGTATCAACGGCCCTACATAATCCTGTACTGGAGGTCTGGAGCGGTCACCCCCCAGGATCTCAACAAAAACGCATTCTGCTACCGTATCACTGGTACACAGCTCAAGACGTGGACTCTGTGCCTTAGTGAGAACCATGAAGCTTTGTTATTGGTAAACAACTCATGACCGATTTACTTACTTTCACGATAAAGATTGCGGTCGACTACGACCATGTACTGCTTGTTTAAAACGCTTCTTAGTCTATCTCGTTCATGGGCATTGTTAAAGACTTTCTGCGGCCAATCCGGCCTAGTTGTGTTCAGTTTGATAAAGATTCTGCGGGCATCAAAATTAGAGTTTTTCCTGCCGTTTGCAATGGATGCCACTCCCAAAAGCCACTATAAAGAAAAGGTCCACCTGCCGGCCTCGACTCTAGTATGAGGGGTTGCTGACCCTCTTGCCCACAATGAAGGACAAATGCACAATTCACCCTCCTTAAAGCAGACTCAAACCCAAACGGACAGGAGTCTACCGGCAACACCGGCCAAACTGGCCCGAATGAAAGTATAGGACATGGAGAAACCTCAGCCAATCTCCTAGTTACCCTCAAACCATGTGATAGGTACTGGGAGGGACAATGGAGACTGAAGCAAAATATAATAAAGTAAAAAGATCCCTTAGTTATATTAATTATAAGTGGACCTTCCATCAGACACATAATCTATGAGCTAAGAGCTTCTTCTGAATGTCCTTAAGTGGTACAACTAATGAGCACTCATTTTCTGAAGGTCCTCAAGGTGAATGAGGGATCTTGGTAAATGAGTAACACCAAGGAAAGGAAGGAACTTTGCCCATTCTAATCTATTTGCTCTGCACCTCGGTACTGGGAAGAATACATGGTGATGTCACTTAATAGGAGTAGCCAACTGCAGTTGCGAGTTAGAATCATGGTGAATGCTGTAGAATGACTTGAAGAGGGCTGTGCATGCAAGGCATCCCAGAAATATTGATTGGCTGAAACGCATTTGGAGGAAGGAATGATTCAAAATTCTTCCTCAACATTGTGCAAGTTTTATTTGAAGCTACAAGAAATGTTTGATGGAAATGATAGCTGCTAAAAGGAGGAGCTACAAGTTATTAAATTTAAGGGTTCACTTTGTTTTGAGCACTGGATGATTACTCAATGTGCTCAATAAAATACATGAAGAGTACAACTGTGTTATTAGTTATGCTTCGTTTCATGCAAGGCAAAAGCAATCAATAAGGTGGTAAGCAGACTGCTCTAAGGACAACCTGAGAGAGCAGTCAATCACTGTATCCTCTAAGGGGAGCCTCTTTGCCCCCTCAACTGCCAATCCAACAATGACTCAACTTGTTCCAGTT